>NC_041398.2:145504166-145584166 GCF_900747795.2 Erpetoichthys calabaricus | reverse complement strand
GCTGACCAATTACTTTTGCTTTAAAAACATTGTTTAACAACGAAGCGATACAAACAAAGGTAGAGAGTCTGACAAGTGATGAAAAACTAAACATACTAATGGGTTTTTGTATTTATTCCATATTTATTAATTTATCTTTTTTAGTTCATATTCACAACTCAAAATACCTGATATTGTGAATCTAATCCATTAGCAGAATTATATTTTAAAATATTTGTCTCCCTTTTTTCAATGTTTTTCTCTCTCAAAATAGATAGTTGAAATATCATATTCTTTTTGTTCTTAACATCAGCCATATCATACATATTGCATACCAGGGATTTATCCTGCCTTCAATCCAAACCTGCTGCGGTAGGCTCCAGATTTACTGCAATCCTACTCTGGATAAACAGGTTTAGGTAATGTATATGTTGTTATGCCTGTCCGTACTCCTATTACCTGCTCTTACTCTGCTCATTATCGGTTTACTGTCCTTTATGGTGGTCTGTTCAAGACTCGCTGTCCCTAACCTTGACACTGATGCTTGTTGTTCTTTGTTTCCCTCAATACAGCTAGGTGGGGTCTGCACACTCATTCAAGTCTAAGAGCCCTGTTCTTCCTAAGCCCCTGTGATTTTCATGAGAAAATATTTTAAAAATTATAAAATTGTGTAAAATTGTTCATATTCAGTGTCTAGTTTGATTATGCTTGTTTTTATCAGACAAAAACAAAACCAGATAGTAAACCAGGCAGTGTAGTAAGCTTCCACTAGCATTAAACTCGTATCCAAATCTGTTAAGTGTACAGTTCTGTCTGATTGTGACACAAAACTAACTCCGTAGGCGCTCCATGCCATAATTACTAAAACTAAAACTGAAACTAATATATATAAAAATAAAATAGAAATGTCTTTGTGAAATAAAAACTAAACTAAAACTAAAAATACACGACGAAGGAAAACTAAAACTAAACTGAATTTCCAAGTAAGATCAGAAAAAATATAGAAATAAAAACTAATATAAAAAGGCAAAACTATAATAACCTTGGTGGGGTGTTCCCAATATGCAGTGGTTAGTATCTACCAAAAGCAGTTCAAGAAAGGACAACCAGTGAACTGGCAACAGCGTCATGGACGCCCAATGCTCACTGATGTGCATGGGGAACAAAGGCTAGCCCATCTGGTCCAATCCCATAAAAGAGCTACTATACCACAGATCTATCTAATGATCTAATGCTGGCCAGGAGAGAAAGGCATACTTAGCCACCGGCCAATCAGAGGGCCCATGCAAACTCCATCCACAGCTGAAAGTGCCTATAATGGGCATGTGAGTGTCAGAACTGGATCATGAAGCAATGGAAGAAGGTTATCAGGTCTGATGAATCATGTTTTCTTCTAGATCATGAGGACGTTCAGGTGCGCATGTGTTGTTTAGTGTGTTGCACTAAATACACTGTTGTAGATTAAGAAACCATAATAAAATATACTATATAAAAACTGTTAAAAAAGGGAAAATGAATTCTATAAAATTAATTTAAATATAAGAAAAAATATAAAACTACAAACAATAACAAAGATATACAACAGTTGAGATTAAAACCGATAAATATTTATTTTTTAATAATTTTGTGGAGTATGCAATACAACTTTAAAAAGATACCATTGATGGCATGATTCTTTTACAGACATTTTTGTGTGCAGTTTGAGACAAATAATGTTAATATTTGAGTTTTATATGAAAATCCAAGAAATGCTCAAAAAATTCTGTTAATGCTATATTGTCTGATACCAGATGCACTTGACCACTGTAGAAACTTTTTGCCATTAAAAAGGATTATGTTAATTTTTTCTTCATAACAATTCAAGAGGACAGAAATGACAAAATGATAAGAAAAAGTGAAAGGCAGTACTGAAAATGTATAAATAGTGGACATAATTTAATAAATGTGGTCAGGGGGACTTAAGTTAGGAATGTTAAAGCTTTTAATTTTCAAATCTATGATGTAACATTAACTCAATGTAATGTAAAAGATCTATGAATTATGTCAGTGAAAATGTATATACAGTTAGGTCCATAAATATTTGGACAGAGACAACTTTTTTTCTAATTTTGGTTCCGTACATTACCACAATGAATTTTAAATGAAACAACTTTGATGCAGTTGAAGTGCAGACTTTCAGCTTTAATTCAGTGGGGTGAACAAAACGATTGCATAAAAATGTGAGGCAACTAAAGCATTTTTTTAACACAGTCCCTTCATTTCACAGGCTCAAAAGTAATTGGACAAATTAAATAACTGGAAATAAAATGTTCATTTCTAATACTTGGTTGAAAACTCTTTGCTGGCAATGACAGCCTGAAGTCTTGAACTCATGGACATCACCAGATGCTGGGTTTCCTCCTTTTTAATGCTCTTCCAGGCCTTTACTGCAGCGGCTTTCAGTTGCTGTTTGTTTGTGGGCCTTTCTGTCTGAAGTTTAGTCTTCAACAAGTGAAATGCATGCTCAATTGGGTTAAGATCAGGTGACTGACTTGGCCATTCAAGAATTTTCCACTTCTTTGCTTTAATAAACTCCTGGGTTGCTTTGGCTGTATGTTTTGGGTCATTGTCCATCTGTACCATGAAACGCGCCCAATCAATTTGTCTGCATTTAGCTGGATTTGAGCAGACAGTATTTCTCTGAACATCCCAGAATTCATTCGGCTGCTTTTGTCCTGTGTCACATCATCAGTAAACACTAGTGTCCCAGTGCCACTGGCAGCCATGCATGCCCAAGCCATCACACTGCCTCCACTGTGTTTTACAGATGATGTGGTATGCTTTGGATAATGAGCTGTTCCATGCCTTCGCCATACTTTTTTCTTGCCATCATTCTGGTAGAGGTTGATCTTGGTTTCATCTGTCCAAAGAATGTTTTTCCAGAACTGTGCTGGCTTTTTTAGATGTTCTTTAGCAAAGTCCAATCTAGCCTTTCTATTCTTGAGGCTTATGAGTGGCTTGTACCTTGCAGTGCACCCTCTGTATTTACTTTCATGCAGTCTTCTCTTTATGGTAGACTTGGATATCGATATGCCTACCCCCGGAGAGTGTTGTTCACTTGGTTGGCTGTTGTGAAGGGGTTTCTCTTCACCATGGAAATGATTCTGCGATTATCCACCACTGTTGTCTTCTGTGGACGTCCAGGTCTTTTTGCGTTGCTGAGTTCACCAGTGCTTGCTTTCTTTCTCAGGATGTACCAAACTGTAGATTTTGCCACTCGTAATATTGTAGCAATTTCTCAGATGGGTTTTTTCTGTTTTCACAGCTTAAGGATGGCTTCTTTCACCTGCATGGAGAGCTCCTTTGACCGCATGTTGTCTGTTCACAGCAAAATCTTCCACATGCAAGCACCACACCTCAAATCAACTCCAGGCCTTTTATCTGCTTAATTGATAATGACATAACGACGGACTTGCCCACACCTGCCCATGAAATAGCCTTTGAGTCAATTGTCCAATTACTTTTGAGCCCCTGAAATGAAGGGATTGTGTTAACAAAATGCTTTAGTTACCTCACATTTTATGCAATCGTTTTGTTCACCCCACTGAATTAAAGCTGAAAGTCTGCAGTTCAACTGCATCTGAGTTGTTTCATTTAAAATTCATTGTGGTAATGTACAGAACCAAAATTAGAAAAAAAGTTGTCTCTGTCCAAATATTTATGGACCTAACTGTATTTGCATTATACAGAATTAATTATTTAAATTTCCCTTAAGATTTGCATTTTTCTTTTGATTTCTGCAGAGAACACCATTGCACACGTATCTCATAAACACACGCCATGACTGACAAAAATCTGCAAAATATTTAATAAACATGATACAAGAAATACAGTATATGGAAAGTCTCTCTTTATTCTGACCAGGGTTTTAATTTGTAGAGATGTCTGTACCTGCAAAGTAAACCAATGAATGGATTTTTTAGTAATCACCAATATTTAAAAAAAAAAAAAAAAAAAAAAAGCTGATCAGTACGTAGGTACATTATTGGTACTATTGTACAAAAAGCAAAAACCTACTATTTAAAAACCCACTATAGTGGATTTTATATTTTAATGTGACAGAAGGTTGTTGCTCTCCTTAACACATCTTTTCACTATTAAGAAATGTATAAATATTAAAGTGTCCCAGAAATGCAGTTTTTAATTAATAATTTTCTGCTTCATTCTATTCCTTAATATTCACAGAGTAACTCCAGGCTATAGTCCAGCAGCATCGTGTCAAAAAGGTCTGAGGTCAGGTCCTGCATTATCATTGCACTTTACTTTAAAATCAGAAGAAATCCACTTCACCCTCACAATCTTCTAGTCATCATCTTTCCCACCTGTTTTGCTTAGCTGAAATGTAAGAAAGCAACATTATTTTCTAAATAACCTTTAATCTTCAATGTTATTTGAGAAATTTAAAAACTACTGAAATTTTCCACAAAGAAAATATTTTGTGCCTGGGGAACTAAACACTGCTTAGCATACATTGCTTTTATTAGGCTAAGGATTATGAAAACTACAATACTTAAACTCAGTAAAATTATTGGAAATATACACTTTAAATATTTTGATTATTTTTCAGAAAAATCTCTTGTATGTTTTTTTTTGTCACATGGCTTTATAGAAAGGCTCAATAGCTCTCTAGGCAAAATAGATCATTACATTAGAAGTTTGACTATGCAACTGCAGGCCAGGACTCAAGTGTTGGATTGTAATATATGACTTGAACCTTCCCACTTTGTGTTTTAAGACTGTACTGGAAATATTAATTCAAGTACATCTTAATTGGTGGAGGGCAGAAACTTAGACGTTTAATCTGCTATCTTCAAAATAATTTGAAAAACCACCTGTATCCTTGTCCGGATGTTACATATTCTCATCAAGGATAGAAAAAGCTAGATATTCGTTGCTGTTTCATATAAATTGGTGCTACATTTACCTTACTAATACATTATTGTTATAATCAGATTTTCTTGTTCTTTACATTATGGTCTTTGAAGTACTGTTTAATATATCAACAAGTGGATGATATTTCATTCCATACTGTAGTACAAGAGCAACTGACTTTTTAAGGAGAAAGTTTCCAACATTTTGATGCAAGCAGTAGGTGAAAATGGAAATCACTTATTATTACAAATTTGAAAACGTGAACAAGACTGTGAATTACTTTGTTAGGTGGTTGTCAAAGACATTATTTTCCTCAGCACACACTGACAAAAAATCTCTGGTTCAGTCACAAAGAAAACACACTTTCAAAGAGAAGTTAGATGCAAAAGAAACATACTTTCAAACAACATAAAATTTTTCCTATGTAGGAATAACTGCAGATAGTAGCGCATACCCCACATATCACACTGTGTTACGAGGATTTAAAGCCATCTCACTTACGTACTGTTCTCTATCCCATGTAGACCACCTGTGACTCCGGTTCTGGTTCCCTTCAAAAGAAAGCTTCAAAGGAAGACACCTTCAAGTACTTTTAGCTTGAAAGAACCACTGATGGAGCAAGATAACTAAGAAGGCGTCAAGTTTGCTGTGTATTCATTCAAGTAAAGCTCAAATACTGTTTCTTCAAGTACCGGAACAAAAGTCTCTTTTCCCAGTTCTCTCCAGGCTATCTTTTTGTGCAACCCCACATCTATCACTTTTGGGCTTCAAAGTTGCAGAAAAGTTTGAAGTTGTTTGAAAGTGTTATTCTTTTGCATTAACTTGCTATTTGAAAGTGTGTTTTGTCTATGACTGAAACAGCCACAGAGAACAAACACACAGTGCGAATGGTCACAGTAAATAACAGTTGTGCTGCAGGGTTACGCTGTTATGCCTTAAAGCAGGTGAAATAGTGATTTTGCAGTGTTTCTATATTTCTAATGCATTTGCCGGTTACTAATTTGAAGTATTTGCATTTGGGCAGTTACAAGGCTCATTATTATCAAATTTTTGATCATGTTTGTCACCACCAATTTATACCATTGTTTATTCTGTTGTGTGTGAATGATGTGTAGTTAATAATCATTAAGTTATCAATCAGAAAGTGCACTTATCTAAACATTTCATCCCTCAACTTAAAATAAATTAACTGAATTCTTACAGTCTGATTGATTTATTTTCTGTATATTTAATTGATTCTTTCTAGAGTACTTCTGAGTAGGCTGACAGATTCAAAGAAAGTTTGCCCTAAACAAGCACATACTATTATACAGACGATACTGACAAGATTTTAATTTGCTTAACAAAATCAAAATTTTAAAAAGTATCAAGAAATACTTACATGCTAACAGCCATTTTCATATGTCAGGAATATAAGGAAAAGAAGAATAAAAAACACAAGTTAAGAAACTGTTAAATCATGAAGAAAAAAAAAATCTGTTGAAAAAAGTTATAGACTTACCTTAATTACATCTACCCAGTTCCAGCCACGAGGAAGCTCTCCTTTGTTATCTAACAATGATTAAAAGTTCTTACCATCAATCAAACAAAACAGACTGCATAACAACAGCACTCTGCTTAAGTTAAATATATTTTTACTGCATAGTCCCTGTTACTAAATTATTTAACCATACAGCACCTGAACAGTCATAATAATTTATAAGTACAGAATATTAATTTTGTATTATTATTTGAAAATCAACATAACAATATTATGCTTCAGCATAAGTACTGTGAAGACATTTTTGGACACATTTTTTTTTTTGCAAACTGATCAAAGGATCAATTCCCACCGTTTACTAAAATTTTTAATCATCTGGGTTCCTATTTTCTTGTCTTCAAGATTTTCACAAGAAGCTATGCAATAGTCATATTATCATCAGCTTCACTACAATTATTTAAATGTATTTTACTACTATTTTCAGTATACCTTTTAAAAATAAATGTACAAAACAACGGAATGTATGTTGACTACTTATGTCTGAAAACCCCTTTTTGCCTTTTCATATCAGAATTAAAAACCTTGTTAAGATCTATTTGGACAGATAAAAATAAAGTGACATCTTATATACAGTATAATATTTTAAAATGCACTAGAATGGAAAAAATGGCAACAGGATATCGACTGTAAGAGCAATTTCCTAGTTATTTAAGTTATATTGAATGTTTGCCTATATATTAGTGCATAGTCTATGAGAAGTTCTTACAGTCCCCACAAGTTGAAATGAATTGGTATATTCTATATTTCTAGCCTCTCTGACTATAGATTAGCCCAGTTAGTGCCCTGCCTTGCCGTGTGTAAGGCATGGAGGGCACATGATTTTAAACCATGCCTTACGTGCCCAATAGTATGAAAATTAACATGCTTTATTGAACGTGATGTGCTGTACATTTAGAGCGTACTGAAGGCAAAGTAAAGCATCTTTAAGGATAGAAACAACTGAAGTTTGACAAGAAAAGCTAAGTTTAGAGAAGAGACGTTTTTTACAGTTTTATTTGCCTTTTATTCTACATGTGTAACAACTTTTTCTCTTTAGTCTTGTATGGACTATTTGCTTTGAATTTTCACTAAATCTTTTAAGACGAAGTTTTGGACTGAGAGAGTTCCTTCAGCATGTGTTTGACTCGTGCTTGATCCTGCCTTATGCACCAGCAGCTACATCGACTTTAATTAAAGCATCTTACTAGTTTGAGGTGTTGCCAGGGACCACATGATACAATATTATCCACATACTTGGGTTATAACAAGGATATTATTTAATTTTATATTTTAAAATATAAACTATTATGATTCAATTCTGAATACTCGTTTAGTCTATCTTAGGTTAAAGCTGACATTGCATCCCTATGTGCAAACATGTGTCAGTATATTACATATAAGAAAAACACTTTAAAACATTTTAATTGTGAAAATGGATTTCAAATATATCAGCAGTCTCCACAGTAAGACTGAAAATTCAGTTATGGCACATAACATGCCCATTGGTACATTGTCTAAATTTAATTCTGAGCAAGTTTTTGTTAGATAGGGTTAGGGTTATGTTTATAGAACATACTAGGGGGCTTCGCTCGCCAACCCCTGGTGTTGGGTAACCCGAAATACATTGATGTATGTATGAGATATATTGGAGTGTAAAGGTGTAGATGACGAACAAAGGAAGTAAAGAACCCATAGCATGGCACATTAGAAAGATTTATTGGAATATTTCTTTATACACAACATTTGTAGTAAAGATGGTGTGTTGTCCTTGAATGAGTTTTCCTTGGTATGGAGTATCTATAACTTTAACTTTAATGTCAGATGAACGCCGAACTCTTGAGAAGGCTACATAAAGTTGTCCATGTCCAAATACAGGCTCAGAGAGGTATATGCCAACTCTGTCCATGGTTTGTCCTTGGGATTTGTTGATTGTCATGGCAAAGGAGGCAGTCTAACCTGACCCTTTTGACAACAACGTGTAAACTCATTAGTTATATTGCCAGTTGTTTCTTCAGGGAAGTTAAGTGAATGACAATGACAGCAAATGATATTCATTAATCCTAATGAATGTTCATTAATAGTGGACTCACTACAGAATGCGTTGTCAGCTAATTGGCGGAATTGTTTAGCAGCTGTTTGTCGTTCCTTTCTTTGCCGTTTATCTATTGCCTCTGCTGTTTGAGAGGCGCGTTGTAGGCGCCTGTGTTCATTAATTGTATTCAGGCGGGCTCATTTCTGTATGTCCGTTAGTTGAGATGTTTCGTTTTGGAGCCGTGACTCCTTTGGTTGCGTTGTTTGGGAAGCGGGTTGTAGGCGCCTGCGTTCATTGTTTTTATCCAGACGGGCTCGTCTTTGTAGCCACGTCAGTCGAGCTCTTTCTTTTTGGAGCCGTGCCTGCTTTGCTTGCGGCATTTCAGACGCGCGTTGTAGGCGCCTGCGTTCATTGATTTTATCCAGGCGGACTCGTTTTTGTATCTCCGTCAGTTGTGGTCTTTCGTTTTATCCCGTGCCCGCTTTGCTTCCGCAGTTTCAGATGCGCGTTGTAGGCGTCTATGTTCATTGTATTTGTCCATGCGGGCTCGTTTTTGTAGCTCCGTTAGTCGAGCTGTTTGGTTTTGGAGCTGAGACAGTTTTGCTTCCGCGGTTTCAGACGCGCGTTGTAGGCGCCTATGTTTATTGTTTTTATCCACGCGGGCTCATTTTTTTAGCTCTGTTAGTTGAGCTGGATCGTTTTGGAGCTGTGACCGTGACTCCATTAGTTATCCGTTGTCTACCGTTAGTAATATGGATAATTGCACTTACTGTTAATACGGAGCGTTTTCTGTGGTTGTACTGTTAATAATGCATCACTGTAATGTGATTCACATATGCTATATGGTTTGGACATGAGAGGATGCCGTATGTTTAATACGGAGAGTTCGTTTATTCTTATTACCCGGACCATGCTGTGTAGTGTGGACGTTTAGTTCAGAAGCGCATTGTAGGCGCCTGCGCCTTTCGTACTTTCTCGCGCCTTCTGTACTATCTTTGTGGACCTTTGCGGACTCCGTAGTGTCTTCTGTTTGACTCTGGGGTGCAGTGCATAATCCTCTTTTCTGTGTGGCTGTGCGTTATTGCTTCATGTCTTATTTACGTTAGTTGAGCTCTTTCGTTTTTGAGCCGTGACTCCTTCGTTCGCGGTGGATCAGACTTCGCTTGCGGTTTATGAGACGCGCGCTGTAGGCGCCTGCGCACTATGTCTCCTGCGTCCATCGCCGTGTACCTGCATCTGTGCCTTCCGGTTTACCATTCTCGGTTAGTAATATGGATAAAAGTAACGTATAGAACATTGTTCAGTTCATTTCCCCCCACCCCTATTTAATACATGGCTACAACAATAACTAACTTAAAGATAACTACTACATGAATGTAAGACAGACTTAAAAAGGGGGAGATAATTGGTAATTATTAACAGAAAAAAACTGTGGTTGTACATCACACTGCCACATCTTAAATTGTAATGCTGCAAACTAGAGCACATACTGTATGGAGAATTATAAAGCTGTAGCTATACTGATTTCTTTGAAATGGGAGTATTAAATTAAATGTTAAAAAAAACACAATACAATTAATCATTTTGATCTCGATGCACAGTTCTATAGTTGGTATAAGCATAATATTGTACACAATTCTGAGAACACCTTCCCTATTGTAAAGCATTTTGTTGATATCATCATGCTATGCTAAACCTTCATTCTATCATGACCTGGACAGATTTTGACAACAGAAACCAAAACAGATTCAGCACAATTCAGAGAAACCTTGAAGAAAAGCCTGCTCTGATGTGCCAGACATTTGGGATAAGACAGAAGATAAATCCTTCATTAGGTAAATAATCAACAACAAAAATAGAAAAGAAAAACTGGCAGCATAAAAGTATGAACCCAGGATTAAAATTTATATTAATAAATAAAAATGTAGTCTGTCTGTGTGTGTGTGTGTGTGTGTGTGTGTGTGTCTACCAAATTGTTAGGCAACAGAGGAACTGAGCACTGCTGTCTGAGTTTATTAAAGAGAATCTGGTAGAAATGACAAAGTAGATGTATATAAATAATTATAGATTGTGCATCATTACTTAATCATAGGTCTGAACAATATGTCCTCATATTGTGTGTGTGTGAACAATATGTCCTCATATCATGATACACATTTATATTGATAACCATAAATTAACAATATGTTTATGCAGTCCAAACAGTTTTAACTCAGCTTTATGAATAACTTTGAATATAGCAGAAAGGCTACAACGTAAAATCATATTGCTCCTGTTGTTTCATACTGTATACGTGTTTGTGTCAATTACAGTATGCACTTAGCTTGCTAAATTGTGACTGCTACTTTTCTCTTAATGCAAATAGTTAACACATCAAGACATCTTTTCAGTGTCTGAGATATCTCTCTGATTTTGGTTGTGCTGCTAGGTTATGAGAAATGATTCTGCGATTTTTTGGTAAAGAAGGCAAAAGTTTTAAGATAAGGTAGGTCTATTCACTAAACATAGTGCTAGAGAGTAGTGAAGAACTGCATATTGATTAGCATATGCAAGTAAGAATTTAACTATACTTTCAGGACATGACAATAACCACCCTAAAAACATATATTTTAAACTCTCCCTTAAATACACCACTTTATTTTTTTAAATACATTTAATTGTATATGTCTGTACAACACAATCTGTTGAAAGATCAGGTTTTTAAATATGCAGAACCATTAAAGCTGCTAACACCTCTTTCTTATCTCAATATCTTACAAATAATTTAAAGATGTAATTAAAGGAAACCAAAACATAACTTTTAATTAATGTTTATTAAGAATAAACATTTCAAACAGAGCACGTTTATGAAAAACATGGCATTTTGAGTATCAGATTCTGAATATGTTTCAAATGCAAATAAATTTAAATTGTCATTTTATCAAAGTCAAAGTTGCCTGATTTACTGACAAAATCATTAAATTACATTTATATTGCTTGTGAACTTTCAAAATCAATAATGTAAACAAGTAAATAAATCGATTCAAATAATACATCATATGGTATTGGTCAATTTGGTATATCATCTAACAATATTTAACACAGTCCTTACATTAAATATCAATCTGCCTTTAAGTTTGTGCTACCAGGCAAATCCTGTGTCTGGTTGATTTACAAAAATAAAAGTACAGAAAACCTTTTTAAGCTTTTAGCTCTACCCCAAATATAAATAGTTAAAAAATACAGGATTTAAAATTAATACTATAATAATTACATAATAAATTAACCTGATAAGTAAACAACTAAGATATATAATATGGAACTGAAAAAATAGAAAAAACAATCAAAAAGGATTCCCAAACCTGTTTTTCCTGCAAGCTTTCTTTTTTGAGCTTTTGTCAAATGCTCTTTTTTATCTTTTTTCTTACTTGAAGTAATCATATTTGCAGGTACAGCATCTTCATTGGTTGTTGCCAATGTCTAAAAAATTAAAAGTGTAATAGTGAGAAACCAGTGGTTAATAGTTTTTTTCCAATATTATTTTAAGATATGTATGTTTTACCTATATTATATAGATCTCTTTATTATATTAATAAAGTTTGGTTTTGACAAGGCGTTAATGTAATTTTTTATTTACTTTTTATTAGGTTTTTTTACTTCTACTTTTTGCTATGTTTTATTATTCATTGGTATTTAAAATAAGGCTGTTGTACTAAAATACTCAAATAACTGATTTTCTATCTATAATATATAAAGGTCCAAACAGTTTTCCTCCTGTGCCCCGCATATTCTATATACCATCTCTTTAAATACATTTCTGTAACAGAGGGGCACCCCCAATCTGTCTGTCCCAAAACACGAGGCTGAGTCTCAGTACTTTTGCAAAACCAGCTTTATTCAGCTTGAAACATGAACAGCACAGTTATTTATTGTAGCTCGATCTACCACTCTACTATACAAAGACACATTAAACAGGCAGGGTCAGGGCCAAGTTAGTGGCCAAGTAATACGGTTCCCTACATTTATAATGTTCCTTGCATCACCCATCGACAACAGGCGCAAGCATGACCGCAATTGGCTCGGAGTTGCTTCCACAGTGCTTTGCTGTAGTGCTGTGAGCCTGCGGTTGCCCCAGCAAAGGACGAGCAATCTTCCACAGACATGGCAATCGCAATTGCACTTCGGCGTGTCATCCCATTGGGGGCGTGTGTGTCCCAAAAGAGTTCAGAAACCTCACAATATATATACTGTCACACACATGCAAGTAGGAAGCAGCTAAAGGGCTTGAGTAATTCTAATACTACATCTGACCAGGGGGCAGCAGGATGTACTGACTGTCTTCAGTTCCTTGCAGATCATTCCCAGGAAATCCCACCAGGGAAGACATCACTTCCAGTTCCAGCCCTGATGACATCACTTCCTCTACGGGCCTTTAAAGCCGCCAGCTTACCTCCAGTCCTACAGTTCTGATTTGGACTCAATCTTGTGAATAACTCTGTTCAGGTATTTAAACTTTTGCAGCCAGGTTATAATATAAGGGTGGCTGCCCCAAACCTTTATGATGTCTGGAGTGGTTGACTTATCACAGTGGCACAGCCAGCATGATTTTGGTTACCTGAAGAAACTGGGACAGGACCTAAGAAGTAACCAGGTGGGAAAGTACTAGGGCAGAGTTTCCGGGAGGGGAAGTTTGTCCAGGACTCCGGAGTAGCTTAGTTGGGGCTCCGCTTCCTAAATATAAAACAGGTCTAATATTTTCTCAAAGGAAGAATATGAATGGGAGATACAGATGTGCACTGGTTCCTATGGAGAAAACAATGAGGGCTCAGTATGTTCTCTTGGAGAAGAGAGCTGAGCCACCCATAGGAGTTGCAGTCCCACGTAAATACAGGCTTTCCCCAGACTAGCAGGTAGAAACCCTAAAAAACTGGGAGTTAGACTCTGAGAGGTCAACCCGGGAGCAGCCAGCAGAATGGCTAAGGCCATTTGAGCTTACTACCTTTCAAATGGTACAACAGGTAGCCTGCCTGTTTTTGTTGAAAGGTCTCCCCAAATATATTGCCCAGCCAGTCTGGGGAGATTTCCACACCATGGAGGAGCTTATACAGCTCCTAGAAACACCAAAACCAGCCTCACAATCTGAGGGAACAGAATGGTCCTCTGGTGGATTCTGTAGGGATTACGACACACCTACCAGGTCTCGTTCATACAAACCGGAGCCTCTTACTGAGTTCTCAGGCTCGGGGGTGGATGACCTGCCCGGGGACAAGGAGAGGTGCAGGTGGACGGGGAGAGGCGGTTTATGTGCACTCGTTAACCCCCTATCATTAACGCATACAGGAGAAGTACTCATAAATGGACACACAGTTAACTCCTTGACTCCGACAGCAACATTTCCATTGTTGCTTGCCGATACGTATTACTGCGACAATGGATGAAAGTAAAGACCAGTGTTAGATGTGTACATGGCGAAGTCCGTAAATATAAAACCACCCTCTTTAATCATACCCTTTTGTTGCTGCCTCATAAAATTCCAGCATGTTAAGTAAAACATAACCTCCCTCTTCTGAGCCCATGCTGACTGTTCAGACAAGCTCCTGTACTTGCCATGTGCTGTTCAATATTATCCTTAAAAATTCTTTCCTGTGGTACATGCTAAGCTTTGTGGCTTATAGTTGCTTGGATCTGCCTGGTCACCCTTTTTATTTAACGGGATAATATTTGCCATTTTCCAGTCCTTCAGAATTTCCCCAGTGAGCAGGGACTTCGTAAAAATATGTCAAGGGTTTATAATACATTCTCGTTAACATCCTTAAGGACTCAAGGAAAAAAATTATCTGGTCCTGGAGATTTCTTT
Organism: Erpetoichthys calabaricus; assembly: GCF_900747795.2. Taxonomy (NCBI): domain Eukaryota; kingdom Metazoa; phylum Chordata; class Cladistia; order Polypteriformes; family Polypteridae; genus Erpetoichthys; species Erpetoichthys calabaricus. Next base: position 145,569,889 of record NC_041398.2, on the reverse strand, counting down.
GATTTCAGCCTATTTAATCTGAGCAGTACTTCTCCCTCTGCAATTTCAAAATCAATCAGTACCTCCTTAGTAGTCCCATTTACAGTTGGGAGGTTACCTGCTTCCTCACTTGTGAAGATCTCAGAAAAATGCAAGTTTACAGCAGCCGCTATTTCATGGTCTGTATTTTTTTAATTCCCCTTCACTATCTCTGATGGACTTCACGTCCTCTTCTGATCTTTTACTACTAAAATACTGAAAGAATCTGTTTGGGTCATCTTTCGTCTTATCTGCCATATTCATCTCCAACTGTTTTTGGCCACCCTAATATCCTTCTTAATGTTTGCCCTCATGTTCTTATATGCCCTAAAATTCACATTGGAGTTTTTAGTCTTATAACGCCTTATACAGCTGTTGTTTTTCTTTGCAGCTTCTTCTTTAACTGTTTATTAACCCACTGCTGATTTTTTTAAAATTTTCTATCAATTTCACATTTAGCTATGCACCTGTCCTGTTTTACATGTAAAACATTTTTAAACATGCTCCACTGCTCCTCAACTGTCTCCACACTTAAAAGTTTATCCCAATCTAACCTCCTTAGACATTGGTGCATTTGCTCAAAATTTGCCCTACCAAAGTTAAACTTAACAGTTTTAGTCTCTGCATCTGCACTCATAAAACACTGATAATTGAATTATACTATGGTCACTTGACCCTAGTGGCTCAATCACCTCTACACCTTCAATTCCACTCTGATTATTACAAAATACTAAATCTAGACAGGCTTTGCCCTACATTGGTACTATAATATACTGTGTTAAACAACAGTCATTGATTACTTCTAAAAACTCTTGCTTTTGTGGTCTGCAGATTTGCAAGGTTACCCCAGTTAATATTCGGATAGGTAAAGTTGTAGCAAGGCTATATAATTTGTCAGTCGGGTTGGCCTTCTGGACTGTCTGTCACTTTATAATGTGGCTGGGAGGGTGTCTATAAATAGCCCTTCAGGTACCTTTGAGGATGACCCAGTGCTTAGAGGATCCCGCCCGGTAAATATTCCAGTTGTTGGCGTCATGTTACCATAACAACCAAGCAGGGCAAAAGATGTTTTGGCGGGAAATTTTTCTTTTTAAGGGGAATGGTTGATCGAGGAAAAGAGGAGAAAAAAGGAAGGAAAAGGCTGAAGGCAAGGAGGCGACTATCTACTCTTTAAGAATCATCAGGATCTGACTTCACCCAGGGACGTCTGCTATTTGTGGGTGACCACCCCGAAGTAATAATCAGTGTGACGAATCCCCGAGAAGAGGCCAGGGTCTGGTGTTATCCGGGTGCTCCCGTTTGGTGAGTCGGACTCATGAATGAGTTTCTTCGTGATAGCCAGCGGAGAAGCCGAACAGTAAACGACATCTACCTAACGACACAGCCACAGAACAACAAAGACTTCACCTCCTTCACCTATTGTTTTACGCATAGATAAAAACAATGAACGGAGGCTCCTACAACGCGCTTCAAAAACACCACACGCAAACAAGTCACGGCTCCAGACAACAAAGACAAGGCCGCATGGGTAAAAACAATACACGGAGGCTCCTACAACGCGCTTCAGACACACCAGAAGCAAACACCGAGCCCGTAGTTCCCAGAGTCAGTGCGTGGCGCCCAAACACCACGACCTGTAAACTACACCTGCTCTAGAACAACAAAGACGAGGCCGCATGGATAAAAACAATACACGAAGGCTAGGAGTCACAGCTCCAAATGGAAGGAGCTCAACGATTAGTAATACAAACACGAGCCCATATGGCTACGACCTGTAAACAAGCCCGTATGGATAAAAACAATGAACGAAGGCGCCCACACAAAGAAAGCGCTTTAGTACAAATATGTTTATTTAATTAAATGAAAACTTTACCATGGCTACGACCTGTTAACTAAACCTGAGGTAAAGCATGCACGCCAGGTTGTACAGCCGCCCGAACGCGACCGCCCCCACCACCGCACTCACTTCAGCATGCGAATCCGCCGCCGTCAGCAAACGAGTTCTCACTGACGACACATCCATAGAAAAACAAAAAAGAGACTGCATGAATAAAAACAATAAACGGAGGCACCTACAACGTGCTTCTGAAACACCAGAACCAGATGAGTCTCCGCTCCAAAAAGAAACCGCTTTAGTACAAATATGTTTATTTAATTTAATGAACTTTCCCAGGACACACCCACCCTCCATGATATTTCATTCCTCCAAGTATCGGAGGGAACAGAAAGTGATTGCCATTCTTGGATTTGCAATTCTTCCGAGAATCGCGGGCTTGCTGGTAACAGTACTGTGCAAATGTTTTAGGCAGGTGTGAAAAAATGCTGTAAACAAAGAATGCTTTCAAAAATGGCAGTGTTAATCATTTATTTTCATCAATCAACAAAATACAGTGCTTGAACAAAAGAGAAATCTAAATCAAATCAATATTTGGTGTGACCACCCTTTGCCTTCAAAACAGCATCAATTCTTCTAGGTACACTTGCACACATTTTTTGAAGGAACTCGGCTGGTAGGTTGTTCCAAACATCTTGGAGAACTAACCACAGATCTTCTGTGGATGTAGGCTTCCTCACATCCTTCTGTCTCTTCATGTAATCCCAGACACACTCGATGATGTTGAGATCAAGGCTCTGTGGGGGCCATATCATCACTTCCAGGACTTCTTGTTCTTCTTTACGCTGAAGATAGTTCTTAATGAATTTGGCTGTATGTTTGGGGTTGTTGTCCTGCTGCAGAATATATTTGGGGCCAATCATACGCCTCCCTGATGGTATTGCATAATGGATAAGTATCTGCCTGTATTTCTCAGCATTGAGAACACCATTAATCCTGACCAAATCTTCAACTCCATTTGCAGAAATGCAGCCCCAAACATTCAAGGAACCTCCACCATGCTTCACTGTTGCCTGCAGACACTCAATATTGTACCGCTCTCCAGCCCTTCGACGAACAAACTGCCTTCTGCTACAGCCAAATATTTCAAATTTTGACTCATCAGTCCAGAGCACCTGCTGCCATTTTTCTGCACCCCAGTTCCTATGTTTTTGTGCATACTTGAGTCGCTTGGCCTTGTTTCCATGTCGGAGGTATGGCTTTTTGGCTGCAACTCTTCCATGAAGACCACTTCTGGCCAGACTTCTCCGGACAGTAGATGGGTATACCTGGGTCCCACTGGTTTCTGCCAGTTCTGAGCTGATGGCACTGCTGGACATCTTCTGATTTCGAAGGGTAATAAGCTTGATGTGTCTTTCATCTGCTGCACTAAGTTTCCTTGGCCGACCACTGCGTCTACGATCCTCAACGTTGCCCGTTTCTTTGTGCTTCTTCAAAAGAGCTTGAACAGCACATCTTGAAACACAGTCTGCTTTGAAATCTTTGTCTGGGAGAGACCTTGCTGATGCAGTATAACTACCTTGTGTCTTGTTGCTGTGCTCAATCTTGCCATGACATGAAACTGTCTTCCACAACCTCACCTTGGTAGCAGAGTTTGGCTGTTCCTCACCCAGTTTTAAGCCTCCTACACAGCTGTTTCTGTTTCATTTAATGACTGTGTTTCAACCTACGTATGACATTGATGATCATTAGCACCTGTTTGGTATAATTGGTTGATCATACACCTGACTATAATCCTACAAAATCCCTGACTTTGTGCAAGTGTACCTATAAGAATTGATGCTGGTTTGAAGGCAAAAGGTAGCAACACCAAATATTGATTTGATTTAGATTTTTCTTTTGTTCGCTTACTTTGCATTTTGTAAATTGATAACAATAAACAATCATTATTTATATTTCTGAAAGCATTCTTTGTTTACAGCATTTTTTCACACCTGCTTAAAACTTTTGCACAGTACTGTATATGGACTACGTTAAATCTTTCTTTTTGCTTTCTTTGAGAACAGTTCTTTTATTTTTCTTTATTGTCTGTGTCAAACTGGGGGTTAGGATTTGGCCGCTGGAGAGGGCATCTGGGAAAGGGGGTTCACAAAAGAGTACTCAGGCACCAGGCAAGTAAATGTAATCAGCAGATTTCAATATATTTACCAGTCCCACATTCTTCTGATTTTTTTTTTGCCAGTTATTTCAGGGCGCGCATAGGGGACAAGAGGGGCCGAGGACAGAATATGGTAATGCTATTTTATCCTTCAAATATCGTCCACTGCCCTCTCGGGTGGTGAAGTGTAGGAATCGCGTTCCCGTATCAGGCGATTGCTACAAAGTCCCCCTATAAACTTGACTATAATATCCCCCTGTAAACTTGCCTTTTTAATATTACTAAAAAGATGTGTGTTGAAATTACAGTCTGCATTGGGCAGTCTATAAAACACTCCTAAAATAAGACCTCGTTTCCTAATGTTTTCCAGGTGAAGCCACATATCCTCACTAAGATGGAGCTCATTGTCCAACTGAAGAGGATTTGCATTTAAATTCTGTTTGACATAAACAGCAACCCCACTTCCTTTCTGTTCTGTCTATCCTTCTAAAAAATATGTATCCCTCTATGTTATATTCATCCCCATCACTGTTATTTAGCCAGTTTTACATTATTGCTATAACACCATAACTATACTCCTCTAAATACAACTCCAACTCACTCCAAGCCCATTGGGGCTTCTCATCCTGCTTATCACCTAAGAATCTTCAGAGACACTGTCCATCTCTGCAAGAAACTGAAAACAGTTTGACATTTCCAGTTCTGGGGTTGATGCCCCCGGACAGCATGCACCCTTTACCTTATGCCTTGTGACTGTGACCCACCTGTTTGTACCTGTCTTGTCTGGAATCTCTTCCTGCACCACCTTAGGATGCACACTATCTCTCTAAAGGACACCTGGGTCAGATACACCAATTCTCTTCTACAAAGCAGGACAGTCAACTCCTCCTCCAGTTCAGCAACCATGAGCTTGAGGTGGTGAATCAGATGGCATCTCCTGCAATGTAGCTCTCATAGAAAACTGAAGGAATACTAAAAATGCCTTAATTTTTTTAATTAAAATTAAATGATTTAACTTAAATGATAAAACTAAAAAAATTTAAGGCAAAGAAATTAGATTACAGAACTGCTACAGCTATTTTACACTTTCTAGGCCCATAAGCTCCTGTAGTCTTCTCAGTCATGACTGACAGCTGTTTGCTATTCTGTGAGGTTACTTTACTTTTCTGTCTGTTCTCCTAACTTAGTGCTCCTCTTACTCCTCATTTAAGAGCTGTCCATTCACACCGTTTGTATTCCTTCGTATTAATGAACCCTTATGCTGTCACAATCCTTAATTGCTCTATTTCTTGACCACTAACTGTTCAATATAATTAAAAAAGAAAACTTGCTTAGTGAATATCTGCTACTAATTAATTTCCTACTGTCTTATCTACTCCTACAGCCCTTTGTACAGTTACTGGAGATAAAGACTGGACTCCTTCGGTACTGTGTCTCTTTGGAGAATGCTTGGGTACCACTGGTTTAACTGTGTCGAACGAGCGGTTGCTCACAGAGTTCCAAATGAGGCACATTACCTGTATTGTGTGGGAGCGTCAGTTACGGCACTACTGCCAGTTGGCAAAATTACCTGACGGCGATCCAGCACACAGGATCCTCATTGCTGAAGGCCCGATTGGCTGGATCAGGCCAAGAGGATGCCTATATAGGACCTGGCTGCGACAGATAGACGGGTCAATTCCGGTGGGTGTGAGTGGACCGCATGTCTGCCTGGGGGGCTGCCAACAGGCATCCCGAGGTGTTTCAATGTGTAGTGGGTATAGGAACGAATTGAACCAGTGCATGCTCCCATACCTGACCTGACCTATGTATGTAAGCTGCCTGTGTTATATTCCATAAGTTTAATGGTTGGTCCCACCACCCTATAAATCATTTGGGTCTCCAACAGTTCCTGGCTGTTAATTTCGATTGTGCCTGGGAGTGGTGAGTTTACTCGCATTTAGGGTTAATTCCATGTCAAATCATCACACTTTTAGACCTCACTGTCATAGAGTTTAACAAAATCTGGCATGCTGATTTGGTCATTTGAGTAACCCATAGAACTGAAATTGCACATGTCTTGGATCAGTATTAAGGGAGATTTAAGCTAACAAAGTTTGAACTTTATGGACAGGGATGATTATAATTTTGACTAGCTATATTTCTCTTAATATACATTGCACAGAAATAGTTTCCGTATTATTTTAATGCACTTTAAATTTTGCATAAACACTATGCTAGACCGGAAAAACTAACATGAAAAGTAAACTGAAACTAGATGGGCTCTTAGACCACTAGAGTGAAGAAAGAAATTCAACTTTGGTGGAATTATGAATAAGTTACGTACAAGGTGTACTGTTTGAATGGTAAGGTAATGGTATATTTAGTATGCATGACAATTACATACTACTTAAACAAAAAAATAACAACAACATAACAGATACAACCATTTACTACAAAGTCAACATAAAGAAAATAAAACAGAAACACAAAGCAACATTTGTTTTTTTCTGTATGCACAATAGACCTTTCTAAATAAACTAATCTTTGTATTTTTCTGCCCAGAATAAAATTCACTAATAATTTTGACTTAACATTTTGCTTAGTACACCAAATAGAAAGTAATGAGGTCTCACTTACCAATGCATTACTTACAGGCTGATGATCCGCCATAAGGCAGCAATGATTATCTTTTGCCCATTCAAAAAGTGTGTACATCATGGCAGTTCCAAGATTTGCTTCTACTTGCTCTTCTAATTTGGCCATTACCGATTTCTTTTGCTCTGAAGAGCTGAATAAATAAACAAATATATTATATATATATATATATATATATATATATATATATATATATATATATATACACACACATACATATATACACACACAGATCTGCAAATTTATGTAAAATCAAAAGCTGAAACCGCTCATTCATATAAGCGGTTAGACCCTTAATTCAGTATTTTGTAAAAGCCCCTTTGGCATGAATTGCTGCATCAAGTCTTCGTTGGGCAGTTTAACCCATTCTTCCTGGCAGGTCCTCTCAAGTCGCATTAAATTTGATGGGAAGAGTCTGTAAACTGTCATCTTCAGGTCTCTTTGCTCTATGGGGTTTAGGTCTGGGAAACTCAAGGACAGTCAGAGAATTGTCTTAAAGTCTTAGCTGTATGCTTTATGTCATTGTTGTGCTGAAAGGTGAACCATCACCCCAGTCTGAGGTTGCGTAAACTCTGGAGCAGGTTTTCTTCAAGGACCTCTCTGTATTTGGATGAATTAATTTCTCTCTTAATTCTGACCAGTCTCCCAGTTCCTGCCTCTGAGAAGCACTCCGATGCATTATGCTACCATCATCATGCTAAACCATAGGGACAGTATTAAGACAGGTAATGAAGAGTGCCAGGTCTTCGCCAGACAGAGTGCTTGGACTTCTGCCCAAAGTGTTCAATTTTTGTCTTATCAGAACAGAGGACCTTTTTCCTCATGTTCACAGAGTCCTTTAAATGCCATTTGGCAAACTCCAAGCAGGCTGTAATATGCCTTTTACTGAAGTGTTGCTATCTTTTAGCCACTCTATCATAAATTCCTGATTACTGGAGTGCTCCTGAGATGCTCATCATTCCAATAGGTCTTCCCATCTCAGCTGAGGACTTCTGAAGCTCTATTAAGTGATCAATCTTCATAATCTCCCTGACCCACAATTTCGGGTACAAGAGGAAACAGTCTGAAAACTTACATAAATGGGCTATTTCAGTTTGTGATGTTCAATACATCTGCAAACTTTTCTGAAAACAAGTTTTCACCTTGTCATTATGGGTTATTATATAAGTGAACACTGATGGGCAAACATGGCAAATGTATCCATTTAAAATTAAATCTACAACACAATAAAATATGCAGAATGTAAAGGGTTTTGACAACCTTCTGAATCCACTGTATGTATGTAGGTACAGTATGTATGTACCTTTGTGTGTGTATTTTATATGTAAGCATACATACACACAGAAAACGAAGTATTATAAAAAATTTACATATTCTTCACTTCCATAAGGAATTAATTATCATGGTGTCCCAAAAATTGAACTCCTGAATTATCTTGATTTATTTTATTATGTCAATGTCCAGCAAGTGCCCCTGAAACAGAGTTACATACATTATTTAAAGTTTTTTGTTTTTATATAAGTTTTTCTGGAGTCATACTGCTATACAAAACCACTAACATTTCCTGGAGTAATCATAAAAGAAAAGGATGATGTCAAATTATGCATTAATTCAGAAAGGAAAAATAATTAAAACAAAACAAAACAACAATTATATTAAACAGTGATAAACTATCAAAGTTCAACAAAATAGAATTTTGGTTTACCTATTAAAACTATCTATTCCTGCACTATAAATATGTCCAGTCCTTAACTACACATTTTTCATGCATTATATATGGCATCTAGTAAAGTTTAATTAACGCTAATAAAAAGAAAGTTGTATACTTACATTCTATTATTGAAAAATGCATCTAAGGATATTTTAGGTGGTGTTTCTGGATATGTTTCAGGCCAAGAAATATCCAGCATGAATGCTTTTGGGTCATCATGATCTCCTATCTACAAAATAGTAGAACTTAAATGCACTTATACCTTAAAAACCAATGAATTATCTAAACTTTTTATCCTAAGATAATTTTCTATTTACGGTATCTATAAGAAGTACTCATTTTTTTTTTTTATACGACATTGAATCACAGTGGAGTTAAACTGGCTTTTTTAACATTCATCAATAGTAAAAGACTGATGTCAAAGTGAAAACAGATCTCTACAATGTGGTCTAAACATATAAAACACAAAATAATTGCTCATGCAAGTATTCATCTCTGGTGAAACCAATTGATTTTAGAAGTCACCTGATTAATTAAATGGAGATCACCTGTCTGTAGCCAATGTGTTTCATTCAACTGATTGTAATATAAATGCACCTTATGTGGAAGGTCCAGCTTGTGGTGAGTCAGTATCTTAGCCTGATCTATTCAATGAAGAGAAAAGAAGACTCCAGGAAACTCCATAAAAAGGTGATAGAAAGCACAAGTCAGGGGATAGATAGAAGAAAATATTCAAGTCACTGCATATTGCTACAGTATAAAACAATTATCAAGAAAAGGAAAGCGTATGAAATAGCTGTAAAACTGCCTAGAGGAGGCCGTCCACAAAAACATAAGTGATCAATCAAGTAGAAGACCCTTACTAAGACGAGACCTGTGATAACTCTAAAGAAGTTGCAAGCGACATTGGATGAGATTAGAAAGACTTCGCATACAACAGCTGTTGCCCAGGTACATTACTAGTCACAGTTTCATGGGAGAGTGGCAAGCATAAAAAGTCAAATGACATCTTGGGGAGTGTTTGCTAGAAGACACATGGAAGACTCTGAAGTCAGCTGGAAGAAGGTTTTATGACATATTGAGACCAAAACTGAGCTTTTTGGCATTCAGACTAAATGGCATATTTGCTCTAAGGCTAACACTGCACATTATCAAAAGCCAACCATCCGCACTATGAAGTATGGTGGTGGCAGCATAATACTGTGGGGATGTTACTCTGCAGCCATTTAAATGAATGCAGCAAAACACTGATTATTAATGAAGCACCAAATAATATTATGAGATAAATCCCTCATTACTCTTTGTAAAAGTAATTGCTAGACTCTTTTGAATTGTGATTGTTGTTCCTCTGCTAAGAAGTATATTTCTATGCACCTCTCCATTAAGTTTCGAAATTGAGTTTTCTTTGAATATTTCACATTTATTGTCATACATATGAAAGCAAAAAAATAAGTCACATGCTCACTAACAAGGGCAGATAAAAAGGCACACTCACTCAACACATCTCACTATGAATGAAAGCACATATCAAAAAAATAAATACTTAAAGTTCAGTTTTGGGAGGAGATTCACTTCTTAAATATGTTCCTTCTTAAGAATACATACATATGTAAAATATCGAGATAAAGGGTCGCTTGGGCAATCATGGAACCTGGTGTGATGCCACGTATATAAAAAATAACATTCAAATTATGTTAAGAGACAATATTCAGATTTAGTATAATGGTGTCCTTCAACAAAAGGTAGCAAGAGGTGGTTTGAGATTCTGAACAGACAACACGTGACTAGATGGGAGTTCATTAGGAGTTCTATTTTGGATGCAACTACTTATTTATTATATGAGGGATTTTGAAAAGGTTTCCACACTTTTTTTTAACTCTATTTATTAAGTATTTCAAAAACAAATTACATCACTTTTCTACATAGTCACCTTCGTTTGCAAATCAATTTTCCCAGCGTCGTACCAACTTTTTAATGCCCAATTACGACTCCTCCAGCCTTCACCGTTTCCAATGAAAATACAAAAATGCGGAAACTTTTTGAACGTCCCTCGTATTAAACATTTTTTTTTCCTTTCTAAAAAAAAAAAAATCAGATAGACTTTGATCCAAGACTGTCTTACTTTGCTTTATATAGTTTCTACACAGACTTTTTGGGGTTAATGGCTTGACTAAATTCACATTTAAAACATTTACTAAAACTAGATGAGATTCAGTTATGTGATCATCAAACCATAAGACTTTTAAAGAATTCTGTTTGTTTCCTGGATTTTGCAATCTGAAAGATACTCTTGAATGATAAAAGCTTCCCTTTATTACAACCACATACCCTCCCTTCATGCCTTCTTTAAAATATGTTTCTTTCAACTAATTAACATTCTGAAGGTCATTCTGTTTTGTTTTCCCAAATGTTAAAGGTCCCTTATTTAAAATTATTGCTGCAAATAAACTTTTATTATTATATATTGCTATGTTATTAACAGTAGAATCCCTGAAGCCTACGAAAAAACTCGTAACCCCCCCCCCACTTTAAACCCCTTTGTACCTCACCATCAGTTTCTTTTGTTTTGTAAATGTGTCGATCAGCACAAGCAGCCTGCTGTCCCCCAATCTCTTTGACGGATCTGAACTTAACTACATTTGAATATGTCATGCTGATGGTGTATGCACTCAAAAAGAAGAAGTCTATATGCATTCTCATTACCATGCACCATAACATGGAATACAGGCAAGATCAAAAAAAAAAAAAAGTTCAAATGACAACTTGTGTTCAAATGGCAGAACGTTTTCAAAATAGTGACATTTTCATGTATGAATGAATGTGTCTGCGTGAGAGAGGCAGGGCCAAATTCAATCTCATTCAAGTGGTATAAAATAAACACTGGTGAAGACATTATTCACCAGCGTTTGTGTGTCTGCTGATATGCTTTTAGTGATATCTTTTACAGGTAGCAAAACTTTATACTGGTTGAAATACACACAATACATAAATTACATACTGAAATCAAAGACTTTCTTTTTGGGCACATACACCGTCATCATGGCACTGCCAAATCTAAATAGCAGCGTGGCGATTTGCTCGCGTACTGAAGTGACTTTAGCTATAGGTGGAAGTCCCATTGTACTTTATGGTGCCAAGCAGAGTTACGTTGCAGTCTATTAGCCAGCGAAAGCGCTGTGAAGAAGCTGTCTGTTGTTACGGTTCTGCCTTTGTCCAGTCTGATAGCAGTCACGGGACATCCTATCTTTGATTGCCGGCACAACAAATAGTTCTGAATAGGCATCAGCCAGAGCACTGCTCTTGTGAAAAGAATGGAGATAAATGCCATCAACTCAGGTTCATTATACCACGTGAATGTCACTGACAGAATAAAACTGAATAATAAAAAAACAAGCTCTAACTTTTATAAGTAGCCAAAATGTACACTGGGTGTTACAGACTCAAATCAAATATATGGTTTTTATTATACTAACAATAATAATAATAGCAGCTCACTACTCAAAATGTAGAGTGTCTGGTCTTGAACCCAGTACCTTTGAGTTATAAGGCAGCAGATCTTTCCTCTGCACCATTCAAGTATACATATCAACTTCCTGTCAAGTGACATTTGAGCTTGGGTTTTTAACTCATTGACAGCAACATGTAAATCAAATTTTTTTTTTTTTACTTTAGTTATATTCTTGAATAAAAGTGCACGTGTTTATTTGATATTTGGACTAAAGTCTTCACACATTATACACTTCATGTCATTATTAGTATAACATGGAAAATGTTTCAGCCTTACGTATGTGTTCAGCATTTCTTGCCTGGCATTTCATTTCATCCTTCACTTACCCAGATCTTTGTTAGGCACGAAACACACATGAAAGGCATGTATTCTAAATAACGATATACTGTATTATTTACCCTGTACAACTCTAGGCACCTCACAAGCAGATAAGGAGCCTTGGCTTGAGCTTGGTGAACTTTTTGCCCGAGTTGAGATCCGTCAAGGGGTGGGGATGGGATAGTAGGTTGCTAGCTACTTGTGCTGATCGACACATTTACAAAACAAAAGATGCTGATGGAGCGGTACGAAGGGATTTAAGGTGGGCCAGAATTACACGTTTTTTCATAGGCTTCAGGGATTCTAGTGTTAATGTTATTATATATTATATGTAAAATTATGTTTGAAATGTCCAGCTGTTCCTGCCTTGCGTCCTGTGATGGCTGGGATTGGCTCCAGCAGACCCCCATGGCCCTGTAGTTAGGATATAGTGGGTTGGATAATAGATGGATGGATGTCCAGCTGTAAAAGCCTCATTAACAGACAGGTGATGCTAGGGACTTAAAATGTAAAATAAAAATGAATCAGGTCATATTTTGAAAAGAATAACCTGGTTTATTTCTTAAAATTAATGTTTAATTCATTGTTTTTTATATAGCCGAGTATACTACACAGTACCAACATGTGAAAAAAAAACTGCTTGGAAATGGTTTACATTTAATTGCTCCACTCAAAATCAAAATTAACTTTTTAAAAGTACCACCTAATTGCTAAATAAACACAACTGTCTCACCCTATACTGAAAAGAAACTGCACTGAGCTCCTTGAAACAGTCATCTCCTTCATAAATGGACCGGAGAGCTTCTAGTTCCATCTGTAAAGATACAAGAAATAAATGGTACAAGGTACAAGATAGAGCATTCTCCACAATTTTTAAATGTCCTGTGTAAAAAAACCAGTCAATCTATCACGGATTAGTAATACTCTAGTTTTATTTAATTTTTATACAGTATATTAATACTTGGATAACCAAATATAATCTCAAGAACCATGCAATTTATGTACACATTACGTAAGATCAAGTGTATGCATAAAATATATTTTCATGAAGAATCTGCTTATTAACTATATTTTAATTTATTAGCATCATATAAAAACAGATATTAACTATATTTTAATTTATTAGCATCATATAAAAACAGATGACAGCATAAAAAATGAATCAAAGATAACCTGTACTTGCATATATATATATATATATATAGATATAGATATTTAAATGCAACATTCATAACAAAGAAAGTATCAGCTTATAGTGTCAAATGCACATACTGTAGATTTTACATCTGAGACAAAACACTGAAATAGAAGTCAGTAGCACACTTTGACTCATAAATGCTACAGTGACAATCTCAAAACATGAACTTAAGAGAAAGAGTAGCGGAAGATAGGTTAAGAAGTGGAGATACTGAATCAGGAAGTGCAGCGGATTAGCAAGGAGGAAGTTAGGACAGCTATGAAGAGGATGAAGAATTTAAAGGCTGTTGGTCCAGATGACATACATGTGGAAGCATGGAGGTGTTTAGGAGAGATGGCAGTAGAGTTTTTAGCCAGATTGTTTAATGGAATCTTGGAAAGTGAGAGGATGCCTGAGGAGTGGAGAAGAAGGGTAATGGTACTGGTTTTTAAGAATAAGGGGGATGTGCAGAGCTGTAGTAACTACAGGGGGATAAAATTGAGGAGCCACAAAAAGCATATGACAGGATGCCTTGGGAGGAGTTGTGGTATTGTATGAGGAAGTCAGGAGTGGCACAGAAGTATGTAAGAGTAGTACAGGATATGTATGAGGGAGGTGTGACAGGGGTGAGGTCTGCTGTAGGAGTGATGGATGCATTCAAGGTGGAGGTGGGATTACATCAGGGATCGGCTCAGAGCCCTTTCTTATTTGCAAAGGTGATGGACAGGTTGACAGACAAGACTAGACAGGAGTCCCTGGGGACTATGATGTTTGCCAATGACATTGTGATCTGTAGCAAGAGTAGGGAGCAGGATGAGGAGACCCTGGAGAGGTAGAGATATGCTCTAGAGAGGAGAGGAATGAAGGTCAGTAGAACTAGACAGAATACATGTGTGTAAATGAGAGAGAGGTTAGAGAAGTGGTGATAATACAGGGAGTAGAGTTGGCGAAGGTGGATGAGTTTAAATACTTGGGATAAACAGTACAGAGTAATGGAGAGTGTGAAAGAGGGGTGAAGATGAGAGTGCAGGTAGGGTGGAGAGCGTGGAGAAGAGTGTCAGGAGTGATTTGTTACACACAGGTATCAGCAAGAGTAAAAGTGAAGGTCTACAAGACGGTAGTGAGACCAACTATGTTATATATGTTGGAGACGGTGGCACTGAGCAAAAAACAGGACACAGAGCTGGAAGTGGCAGAGTTAAAGATGTTAAGGTTTGCAATGACTGTGATGAGGATAGATTGGATTAGAAGTGAGTACATTAGAGGTTCAGCTCAGATTGGACTTTTCAGAAGCAAAGTCAGAGAGGTGAGATTGCTTTTGTTTGGACATGTGCAGAGAAGAGATGCTGGATATATTGGGAAAAGGATGTTAAGAGTGGAGCTGCCAGGTAAGAGGGAAAGAAGGCGGCGTAAGAGGAGGTTTATGGATGTGATGAGAAAAGACATGCAGGTGGTGGGTCTAACAGAACAAGATGCAGAGGACAGGAGGATATGGAAAAAGATGATCCGCTGTGGCAACCCCTAACAGGAGCAGCTAGAAGAAGGTGAACAAGAAAAAGATAATCTCAAAGCAGTCGATGTTGCTTTTTTGTGAGAAATATTTCAAGTGACATTGGCCTTTTAATTTTTGCTCACATTACAAACAAACACTAGAAAACATTCAAAACAAGACATCTTACTAAAAATGTCATTAGTCTATATATGTCTATATAGACTGCATCGGTGGCGCAGTGGGTAGCGCTGCTGCCTCGCAGTTGGGAGACCTGGGGACCCGGGTTCGCTTCCCGGGTCCTCCCTGCGTGGAGTTTGCATGTTCTCCCCGTGTCTGCGTGGGTTTCCTCCGGGCGCTCCGGTTTCCTCCCACAGTCCACAGACATGCAGATTAGGTGGATTGGCGATTCTAAATTGGCCCTAGTGTGTGCTTGTTGTGTGGGTGTGTTTGTGTGTGTCCTGCGGTGGGTTGGCTCCCTGCCCAGGATTGGTTCCCTGCCTTGTGCCCTGTGTTGGCTGGGATTGGCTCCAGCAGACCCCCGTGACCCTGTGTTCGGATTCAGCGGGGTGGATAATGGATGGATGGATGGATGGATAGACTGCATCGACACTCAAATTCAGCATTGAATTTCCTTTGGTTTGATATAAAATGATGGGGGTAAAAGAAAATATTTGAAAACAACAAGAAATGAATATCCAACCAAAAAAAAGGAAAAAGTCAGAAGTGAAAATTAGAAAAGAAATATTATTTAATTCATTTACAGTTCTAAGGCCTCAAGTATAAATGTTGCGTAAGCCCATATAAAAACTAAACTCATAGTAAAAACCACACACATATTCATGGCAACCTCACACCATGTATATATGTATATTTCTGTTCAATTTTGCAGGCTTGGTGATTTCCAGCGCCAAAACAATGCTACTTTTTCTGTGGTCTCACTTTCTCTTTTAGATTCACAACCATGATGTTGGCTGTATCAAACACAATGAAAATAATTGCATATTGTTTACAAATTTAAGGCACTTGATTGTAATCATTCTGTAAAAATATAATGGTGCACGGAATGGCTAAACTATTCCAAATACCATAGCTGTTTTAGCGGCGTTACTCTAAGTGCACCACTGAGAGTATTTTAACCTGTTCATTGTATTTGGGTGTTGTATCACAGCTGCACAGGTTGTGTTCAGAGTGCACAGGATTAAAGCTTACAAGCTCAAAGCTCAGAAACAGTTTCATCCCAAGAGCTACAGTATAAACAAATTCAATCAGTCCATCAAGTGCTCCTGGTAGATTTGCTTGTACTTATAATTACAATTACCTCACTGTAAACTTGCATTACAACTGTAATACTGGACAACCTGAGCCACTTTATGAACCATTTGCACTATCTGCACATTTATATTGTATGTACAGTGGTGTGAAAAACTATTTATCCCCTTCCTGATTTCTTATTCTTTTGCATGTTTGTCACACAAAATGTTTCTGATCATCAAACACATTTAACCATTAGTCAAATATAACACAAGTAAACACAAAATGCAGTTTTTAAATGATGGTTTTTATTATTTAGGGAGAAAAAAAATCCAAACCTACATGGCCCTGTGTGAAAAAGTAATTGCCCCCTTGTTAAAAAATAACCTAACTGTGGTGTATCACACCTGAGTTCAATTTCCGTAGCCACCCCCAGGCCTGATTACTGCCACACCTGTTTCAATCAAGAAATCACTTAAATAGGAGCTGCCTGACACAGAGAAGTAGACCAAAAGCACCTCAAAAGCTAGACATCATGCCAAGATCCAAAGAAATTCAGGAACAAATGAGAACAGAAGTAATTGAGATCTATCAGTCTGGTAAAGGTTATAAAGCCATTTCTAAAGCTTTGGGACTCCAGCGAACCACAGTGAGAGCCATTATCCACAAATGGCAAAAACATGGAACAGTGGTGAACCTTCCCAGGAGTGGCCGGCCGACCAAAATTACCCCAAGAGCGCAGAGACGACTCATCCGAGAGGTCACAAAAGACCCCAGGACAACGTCTAAAGAACTGCAGGCCTCACTTGCCTCAATTAAGGTCAGTGTTCACGACTCCACCATAAGAAAGAGACTGGGCAAAAACGGCCTGCATGGCAGATTTCCAAGACGCAAACCACTGTTAAGCAAAAAGAACATTAGGGCTCGTCTCAATTTTGCTAAGAAACATCTCAATGATTGCCAAGACTTTTGGGAAAATACCTTGTGGACTGATGAGACAAAAGTTGAACTTTTTGGAAGGCAAATGTCCCGTTACATCTGGCGTAAAAGGAACACAGCATTTCAGAAAAAGAACATCATACCAACAGTAAAATATGGTGGTGGTAGTGTGATGGTCTGGGGTTGTTTTGCTGCTTCAGGACCTGGAAGGCTTGCTGTGATAGATGGAACCATGAATTCTACTGTCTACCAAAAAATCCTGAAGGAGAATGTCCGGCCATCTGTTCGTCAACTCAAGCTGAAGCGATCTTGGGTGCTGCAACAGGACAATGACCCAAAACACACCAGCAAATCCACCTCTGAATGGCTGAAGAAAAACAAAATGAAGACTTTGGAGTGGCCTAGTCAAAGTCCTGACCTGAATCCAATTGAGATGCTATGGCATGACCTTAAAAAGGCGGTTCATGCTAGAAAACCCTCAAATAAAGCTGAATTACAACAATTTTGCAAAGATGAGTGGGCCAAAATTCCTCCAGAGCGCTGTAAAAGACTCATTGCAAGTTATCGCAAACGCTTGATTGCAGTTATTGCTGCTAAGGGTGGCCCAACCAGTTATTAGGTTCAGGGGGCAATTACTTTTTCACACAGGGCCATGTAGGTTTGGATTTTTTTTCTCCCTAAATAATAAAAACCACCATTTACAAACTGCATTTTGTGTTTACTTGTGTTATATTTGACTAATGGTTAAATGTGATTGATGATCAGAAACATTTTGTGTGACAAACATGCAAAAGAATAAGAAATCGGGAAGGGGGCAAATAGTTTTTCACACCACTGTATGCTTTCAAATTGTATACATTCCAGTGTATTTATTATTTTTTTTTTTTTCATTTTATAGGAAAATAAGTTTATGGAGGAGTTGAATATTGAATCTCATTGTACCACACAATGGTAATAAAGGATTTACAGATGACTGGCTTCTAATTCGATTTAGATTTCCAAGAGTTATCCTCTTGAAGCTCTGTGCTGTTAGAATACAAGGATACTTGATATCACTTTTATAATTTGATTTAATTGAAATAATACCTAAATGCTGGGTTCATGAGCTGGTGGTTGGGGACACAGACACAGAATTCAATGGATGTTCTTCTGAGCGGGCTTTCTTTATTGCAGCCATGCCGTCTTTATCAAATGTACCAAACTGCAGTTCCTATCCTTTCATTTTCTTTCCCAACATAACCAATAATCACACAATAAATAACTCTGTATTTGCTACCACTGCGCCGCCGTGCCTCCACATGTTTAATACATCATTTCAAGCATACATCTTAGTATTCTAAAATTTCAGAGATCTGTAATATCATGAATGTAATGTATTTGGTGTGGTGATAACTGCCTGCATGCTCCTGTTGGCGTAGGAGAAAGCATGTTTAAGAAGCATGTAGCGATTAACAATTGAGTTGGGGAACACGCAAAATAAGAATCATTTAACGTAATATTTTAGTTACGATTGGTTTTGAAAAACTCTAGCAAATTAAACATCGATTTTAAGATGAAGTTTACAATGCTCTACTTTAATGACAAAATAAATTACAGTATGAGATTAAAGTAGAAATTTTGAGATTAAAGTGAACATTTTGACTTCTTCAGTATCCCTTTTTTTTTTCTCTGTGGCCCTAATACTTTTCCATATGATACCCAGACACTCACCTTTTCACGTTGATCATCTGATCACTTCTTTTTTGAAATTGTTATATATTATGTTTATATAAAAAAGAAAGTTATATTAAAACATAAATAAATATACAAATTAGAGGTGGGCGGTATGACCAAAATTCTATATCACGGTATTTTTCTAAATTCTGCCGGTTTCACGGTATTAGACGGTATTTTTTTCCCCATGCACGAGTGGATGTTAACCACATTTTCCACTGCAATTACTGCAGTAGACTGGCTAAGAATAACTTATTAGACTGTTATGGGAATTGTACATTGTACAAAAAGACATTTTAATGTGCACACAAGTATTAATCCAGGTTTGCATGGCCCCATAAAGTGATAGTTTTTAAGGGGGTGGCACTAAAGAGAAGGAATCACATTGCATGACAGATGCAGTCAAAATATAGAACCTTTAATTGAACAAATTTTGCAAAAGCTTAAACTATGATTTTGACAACATATTTTCAACCATCCAAAGAGGCATTTAGACTTAGTAAAATATCCAGAGGTGTTTGTCAAAAGTTGGATTGCACTGAACACGTCTTAGAAAAGGAATAAATAGTAAATATTTTTTGTAAACCAACTACACTTTCTGGTAATGTTAACAATCTCTGTCCACTGACACGTTTAAGTGACATTTTAAACAATTTTACCATCATTATGCATAATATTTAAACTAATAAATAACAACAATAAAATACATAATAGTATTACTGATAGCTGCACCATTACTTCAAGGCTTCAAGCCCAGGTGCATTACACAGTATTCACCAAATTAAAATAAAATAAAACAAGTGCAACTTGGTGATGACATCTTACCAACTGTACCATCATTTAGGCAAACTGCATTAATATGGACTTTGCTTCAAGCTAAGCTACATACATAAATAATAAAAACTGCAACTTGCATTTATAATGCGGTTTGTGGTATAGCCCTATGGAAGCGCATTAGGGCCACTGTGAAGAACAAAAAATATGGACACGGAAGAAAAAAACAAACTATATGTCGAGAATAAATTCGACATGTTGACTATGTCAAGATTAAAGTCGACATTTCCACTTTATTCTCATAGTTTATTTTATAATTAAAGTAGAATGTTGTAAACTAAACTTCATCCTAAAATCAATGTTTAATTTACTAGATTTTCTCAAACCCCGTCACAAGTTAATGCAGCACATCAAATACTTTGTGTTAAGTGTTCCCCGACCCAGTCGTTAATCACTACACTTCTTAAACTGACTTCCTCCGCACTAACAGCAGGCGCCTGCAGCAATCACCACACAGATAAACGTCTTTGTGAAATTAAAACTAGTCATTAACTTAGCCGACGGAGTGTTCAGAACTTTAAAAATATCTTCGTTATACATGTTTAATTATGCCATCAATTCAGAGTTGCGCCCATTTCTGAACAAGTCGCCAGCACATCGCAGGATCAATACAAGTAAAACATACACTTGCAAGTACAAAAACAAGTACAACTTGGCTTGCAGTATTATCCAGTAGTATAGAAACAGTATTTACACATCTGACCTTTTAAAACCAAAGTATCTCCAGGAAACGGACGTGATTCCTTTTTTTTCGGCAAAACTTCTTCTGTGTCATTATGTTTAACTTTATCGTCAGCTTCAGTTTCAGAATACTCTCTGTCCATTTTCACCGCGCGGCATACCTATGCTACCGCTCACTATTTGGTGGTGTAGCAGTGAAAAAGAGCCCTAGTGCAACAAATCTGTGTTTAGCGGTGTAGCAGTGAAAAAGAGCCCTAGTGTAACAAATCTGTGTTTAGCGGTGTAGCAGTGAAAAAGGTCCCCACGTGAACAGTTTCCCGCTGCGCCACGTTCCGAACGTCGTTTAGGCAATTTAAACAGGTGTTGCGGTATAAGAAAAATCCATATCATAAAAAAAATAAAAAACGGTTTTCGGTATGAACCGGTATACCGCCCAGCACTAATACAAATACAACATTATATGAACCTTTCACCACCAACTCTTTCACAAACTTACCTAATAACTCAATGACAACATTTTTCTAGTGTATTTCAATGCTTCTTCCTCATTACTTGTGAAATTTTCAAGAAACACGCTTAATCCAAAAATAATGAGCGCTATGAAACATGTGCAGGTTCAAGGAAGGTAGGGACGTACAGTGCTAGATTTACTCTGATTGGCTGATAAATAACTAACTTTGTTAGACTTTAACATATTCCTGTATTGACCCAGTAATTTATAACTTTAATGAATCTGTTTTGGTCATTTTATAACTTAATGGTAGAGGGAATGGAAAATAGTGTGGATGCCACAGGATCAAAAGCTATTTTGGTCACTGGGAACGGAAAACCTTGCAGAGCTGCACACAGGTCAAAGAATTTGAGCAGACTAATCCAACACAATAACAGCTAGTCAATCAAATGTGTGCAATGTCACATGTCCTGGAACTCCCACATGGAATTTCAACATAAATAATGACCCATCTGAAAGACTGACAACTTCAGGAGTGGAACAACATAAAAAGCCATGTCAGCTGCTAAATTAAAAAGCCACTCAGAACAACATCCACCCTTGACAATGCTAATTTTCAGTAAGCTTTCCTAAAGCTATATCCAGACTTTGCTATTTATCTTATTTTCTATAGTTTAATAAATAGCATCTTGCTTTTACAATTATATACTGTGTCTTTATATTTTGAGATATTGAAGTACATATTAGGGCACTTGGTGCAGAAGAAATTGACATTTGTTCATCACTACAGGATTATTAAGACTAAGATCAACAGAAGAACAAGTAAAGGTAGAGGTAAGGCACCATTGATTGGTAAGTAGAATATAACCATTATATACGTTGATCCTTTGTGTGTCTCTGGGACACCCGTATGTTTGTTAGTGCTGATGATAATGGGTCCCTATGTGGAGTACTGAGAAGTAAAAGGCTGGAGACATCATTCTTAGGTACTCTTACGCAGGATTTTATAGAGTGACAGGCAGTGGAACATCACTTATACGTAATTTTGTGACCATGAATACTGTTTGGGGAGGTTTTTTCATATGTTGAATAATGCAGAGTGACTGGTAGTAGGGCATCCCTCATACATAGTTGTGTAAATAGGATCGCTGAGTGCCTGTGTTCATCTTAAGGTGTGAGAATAGAAGAACCTAGTAACAAACTTCGTCTTACCTAGCCCTCAATAATATACTCAGTCAGCAGAAACTTGGTCATTTAACCCAGTAATAATAGAAAGTTTTAATTAACTTACAGATTGTGCTTAGTTGTATAGCAACATCTAGAAAAAAGAAAAGCTTATGTAAGTAAGTGTAGTTGTGTGCATGCTTGTCCTCTATAATTTACAGGGTTCCAGTCAGGAACTGGTATTTGCTTTGATTCCAGAGTTGCTTAGATAAGGCACCAACCTCCCATGACCCCTAAACTCAGTAAACTAGCTAAAAACAGGACTGATGTATAGATGGAGTGAATGAATTTCAATTTCTCCATTCAATTTTTTCAGTTTTCACATTCACAATGTAATATATATTCAAATATATTTATTTTTTCTAAATTATGCAACATCCTTGATATAAATATGTATTGTTTTTATGGAACATACTAATTGGATGAAAAATGTATCTTACATTTGCCTCTTCTTGGTGCTGTAATGTAACAGTGTTCTTACTTCTACCAAGTTATTTTTTTTTCTCTCTGTCGCAGAGGTGTACACCATTGGCTAACAGGATGGCAATAATATTATTTAAAAAGAGGGATAAATTCCACCTTAATTTTACATGGACAGTTTATGCACTTTCTACACACTAATAAAATCCTTCAAGGACAAGTCTATGATCGAACAATTACCAGGGTTTCAAAACGTTCTTTATGATGTCACAGTCACTACAAAGGCTATTTTTGTGTTTCTGTGATGCTGTATCCATGAGTCTGCATGGTCGCTGTGTTAGATTTTATACAAGTGCTATCAGTCACCATCCAGTGTTGGATATCAATCAGTCCATTTGTTTATCATTTTGTAAATGAACATATGCATGTAATAATTCATTTTAATTTTAAAAATAACCTCAGACTGAAAAATGAATCATCTCTCTAGTAAACATAGAACATTTGCATAAAAAATATGGATAGGTATAATTACTTTTAAATGCAATTGCATGTGATTTGATAAGCAGCTTTACAATCTTTTCCATTTTGTTTTGCAGAAAGTGTAAGGAGAGCCCTGTAAGAGGCAAGAAAATTGAAGAAGCAGTATGCAAAAAGAAACTGGAGCATCCAGTGAAAAGTGACAAAATTACTGGGAGAAATTGTAAAACATACCCAGTCAGTGAACAAATGAATATACAAACAAGAAATCTTCATTTTTTAGAACTTTCTTCAGTAAATGCAAGAGAGATTTGAGTAGTGAGAAAAGCGCTATATAAATGTAAAGAATTATTAATATTATTCTAAGCCACCGCATAATACGGAGTTAACAGCAAAAGTTATGACTTGTATTCAGTATTGACACATCATAGGTGATTTAAGTGATTTGTTCAGGATCATATTGTATGCCAAAAGGGGCTAAATGCCAGTAACTTTGTTTCTTATGGTCCAAAAGCTGTCTGCCCAGGAATTAAACTGCATCACTTGGAATTGTGAAGCAGCAGTGCTCAACAAAGCCCCAACTTGCTTTCCTACAAAATATGCAGTACAGTTAAAAAAAAATACAAAATCACAGCCCCAAGAATACTAGTATAATTACGGAAATGTGCCAATATCAAACATTGTTACTGAATATAACTATTAACAAGAGCACATCACAAAAGTGGGATAGAGTGGAATGTTTGATATAATGGTACATTTTAGGTAGAGGTTTCATTGGTGTAGGCTATATTGGTATCTAGTGAATAGAAGCAATAAGTTTCAGCCGACATTACAATGTTAAGACAGACAGAACCATAACAATAGAAAGTACAAGCTTACAATAGAAAGTACATTCTATAAAGCTCAATGAATCCATCACATAAACTGTGAGTACTGACTTAAAATAGTGGTATCAGAGCTAAAAAGGACAGTTATGTTTCTCTCTGCGGTTCAATAACAGACACCAGAGGGCAACAATCTGTGAAAATCCTGAAGAGTAGAACCACTGTCGTTTCTGATTACATGAAGTGACTACCAGGCTTCCAGTGAAGACATGCAAAAGGAAAAAATCTCTATTATGAAAATAAGTTGAATTACATTATTGCAATAAAAATAAGGGGTGTTGATAATGTCAGCTTTGTATGTGAATATCTTCTACCCCAAATCACAGACATTGGTAAGGCTATAACTGTACACATACTTCTTTTTTCAGTAATGAGATAAAATGAAAAGCATTCTAGCAAACCAATGTGAATGTTAAGTCGGGGTCTTTGCTTTAAAATTCTGTCTTAATATTGGTTTAATACTTTATATTGCAAACATAAGAGATTTAATAATCAGGATCGCTAAGATGAAAGATTCAGAGAATATCAGTTAAGCTTTGCTAATACAGTGTAGTTATACCTTTTTTATCTGCACCTGATGCTGTCAGGAAAGACTCAGGTTTAGTGTACCAACAAAATTTAATGAAATGGGTAAAACTGATTAATGGTAACTATTTTGGTTCGATTTGCAGGCTTCCACCTCAACTTAAATCACTATGCACTGCTTCTAGCACAGGTACATTGAACACACAACCTCACTGAACTTTGAAGACACACTACTAGAGCTAGTTTCCATTCATATGTTTTTTAAACGGGTTAAGTTTGAAATACTTTTTGTAAGTAACAATAAAATGACAATATGTTTCTTGCTTTAAAGGGCGGATATATTGCCATGTGTTTGACCAAAAATGAAAGCTGCAGCTATTTGTTTTCAGAACTCTGTGGCTTATTTACAGAATAAAAACGTAAAAAGTTAGAGCTCCCCTGAGGGGCAGCTAAAGTCGTAAAACGGGGGTTCAACTACTATTTGCCCTCATTTTCCATTAAAACATCAAGTTCAGAGCTCGGTGCTCCACTACTTCCCCACTGACGTAAGCTGAAAGAGCTGTCACCTTGCGCTATCTATAACTCTGTACTTGTGCACGATGATCGCGGCTATACAGCGTTCCACTGTCACGTTACAGAAAGTGCCAACTCGCTAACTTACCTCTTGATCCTCGTTCGCCGTCATGTTGCTGTTTTTAACAAAGGCGCAGATATACTGTTTATTTTTAGCGTTCAGTTAATAAACCTTTGTGAACAGAAAAAAAAATTTAAAAAAAACATCAGGTGCCTTCGGTTCCTAAACCAGCCGGGGAGTAAGCAAGGGAAAGAGCGTGAGCCAGAAGCAAAGGAACTTTCACCTCCGCCCTCTGACTCGCTGTGATGCCGAGAAAGACCCTGAACACGTGATCAGAGTGAATATGAGTACCACACATTTCCTATTTGAGAAATGGAATTTCATCTTCAAATTTTTAACTAAGACGAATGCATTATTTTTTATTGCGATTGTTGCAAAATCCTCATTCATAGCACCGACTTGAATGCACATAAATAGGATATTAGTCCATCACATGGCAAAGGGATGATATTAATGGGCAATTACAGCAAAATCAATTCTTTCTTTTTTTCAATCTGCAAACCAACGCATCCTGAAACACGATTGCTGGAAACAGGGGCCTAGCATTAGTGGGGAAAAAAGCCCACATAGGATCATAGTCTATCACAAGCAAACTTCTGCATGTAGCCAAACTATAATGGGAAACATGGGGTTAGAAAGTGAATGGGTCACAATGTAGGCAACAGTTAAGAGCGAACACATAATCAACTCGGCTCTCAGCTGTTGGAAGACCTTCTCCTGCATTTTGGGGTATGTCGGAGATATTCACTTAGGAAATTAAAATGTTATAATTTTTTTTTGTTATGTCAACTTTTTTGTAATTGACTTCACACAAACAATAACTGGACATATAACATATTGTGCCACAATGCTGCCATACACAAACAACAAAAACAGGTAATTCAGATAGAATTCACAGTGGTTAACCTAACTTGAGCTGATTATTTACTCAGGTTGCAATGTACTGAGATGAGTTAAAGATATTACTGCAGTTAGTCAAAATTATTTTAACTGATTAATCTGGGAAAAAATCTATTAAACCCATACATCTGCAATTTAACTCAGCATGTCTGATCTTAGTGTTTTTCTGCTTAGATTACATAACACATTTCCATTCATTTCTAACTAGCCTTCACAAGTGAAATGCTAAAAGCACAAGATATTGCTGGTTTGTCCTGGATAACCCAGTTCATCAATGAGGCATGGAATTTAGAGATATCTTGATGTTGCTGTTCTCCATTTTTACAAACTTTGCCAAAGGATTACACTATCACACTACACAATCACTTTGAGGGAGCCCATGCTGAGGTACAAGAAAAGAGACTATGTCAGATAAACCTTGAACCCTGCCCTGTTAATGAAATCAATCTTTCACCTGGCACAGATTTTGGGGGCTATTTAGAGTTTGACAGTCTTGTGCTTATGAATGTGTACCCTGTGATATGTTGTGGAAAACGCTGCAAAAAGAAAGAGGTACTGTTTGCCAATCATTTGTTGTTTTTGTGCAGCAACAGTTGTATTCACA
This sequence comes from Erpetoichthys calabaricus, assembly GCF_900747795.2. Classification (NCBI taxonomy): domain Eukaryota; kingdom Metazoa; phylum Chordata; class Cladistia; order Polypteriformes; family Polypteridae; genus Erpetoichthys; species Erpetoichthys calabaricus. The sequence goes on along the minus strand of NC_041398.2, from coordinate 145,543,499 downwards.
TTTTTTGTGTACAAATTTGTGTAATATGAGAGTACTTGTATGTTTCTTGACTTGTTTATAATTTTCTTGGACAATGTTTTGGGCAGACCAGGGTCCTCATGTATAATGTTGTGCGTTGAATTCACACTAAAACATGGCATATGGATAAAACTGGAAATGTGCGTAAGCACAAAAAAATTCAGATGCATGAAAGTATGCATAAGTGAAGTTCAACGCACTTCCCCATTATAAATCCCAATCAACTGGAATTTTAACACACATGCATGTGCTTACAAAGCCACCCCAACTCCACCCATAATTTTGCATGTTTGAATATGCAAATAACTATAAATAGCCCCTTCCATTCAATGTTTTGTTAAATGACAATGGGAAAAGCATGTGGAAAAAATAATTTAAACAAATGCAAAATTTAGGTCCTATTCAGTAAGTTGTAGACAAGGAAAAACATACTATTTGTTGGCTTTAATCTTGAAATTCCCACTTTATTCTCAAAGTTTACTTTGTCATTAAAGTAGAACATCGTAAACTTCATCTTAAAATGGATGTTTCATTTGCTAGAAACTAGTTTCTCAATTCCCATCTTAACTAAAGTGGCATGTTAAAAGTCTTCCCCAAACCAGTTGTTAATTGCTACATGTTTCTTAAACAGGCTTTCTTTAAGATGACAAGAGCCCCCATGCAGTGATTCACACACAGAATACATTACATTCATGACATTACAGCTCTCTGAACATTTTAGAATACTAAGATGTATACTTGAAATGCATTAAAGCATGTATTAAACATGTGGAGGCACAGTGGCGGGGCAGTAATGAATACAAAGATGTTGTGTGATGATTGGTTATGTGGGGAAAGAAAATGAAAGGATAGGTACTGCAGTTTGGTACATTCGATAAAGATGGCGTGGCTGCAATAAAGAAAGCCTGCTCAGAAGAACATCCATTGAATTTTGTGTCTGTGTCCCCGATCACCAGCTCTCAAATGCAACATTTACACATTATTTCAATTAAGCCAGGTGGGGTACTCATTCATACATCTAGCCTCTTGGAGCCTTGCCACAACTGCCATAAATGATCTCTGCATTGAACTTACAGCTGCTTTTCCAATCACTTTCTAGAGATATTGTGGCAAGGTGTCCTGGGGATTTAATGGATGTTCTTCTGGATGAGCTTTCTTTATTCATTATTTTAGCAGTACTGTCTCTGCCACGTACCAACCCCCAAATCGTGTCCTTCCATTTTCTTTCTCCATGCCACCAATCGCCACACGATAAACATTTTTGTATTCACTATGGGTGTGCCACCGTGCCCCCATGTTTAATACATACTTTAATGCATTTCATCATAAAAATGATATCAAGTATACATCCTAGTATTCTAACATCTCACAGTTCCAAGAAGATAGCTCTTGGAAATCTAAACCGACTTAGAAGCCACTCATAATTATATTTAAATACAACTCTCTTGTATTTAATTGAATTTAATTCATTTATTGTCATTGTATGGTACAATGAGATCCAATATGCAACTCCTCCGTAAATTTATTTTCCTATTAAATAATAAGAAAAATAATAAAATAAAAAATGAAAAATATACAATATGAAAGCATAAGTACAATATACATGTACTGTGACAGATAGGGGGCGCTATCGCTCCCTTGAACCCATGGATACCATGCCAGACACCAGGTACAAGTCCAAATATACTTTTTATTTAGACTACACAGTGCACAAAGCATCCTCCTCTCCACAATACTCATATAAATAAACAACAATCAATACACTAATCAATTCTCCACTCTCCCAGATGCGTTGCCACCCTTCCACCCAGCTCAGCGTCTGGGATCTCCCACAGTCCTTTTATAGTCCTTGACCCGGAAGTGTTTCTCTCTCTGTCCATGTGACTGTTAACACTTCCGGGTCAGATAAAAATTCTTTTTCTTCAACCTGGAAGCACGTCATTTCCTCTGTCCACGTGATTAGGATTCCGGGTTGTAGTGAAAATAATCCTTGTTCCTCCCTGCAGCGTCCTCTAGCAGCCCCCATGGTATCCAGCAGGGCTGTGGATAAAAACTCCATTGTCCAGGATTCCCTGCTGGCCTTTGGGGCACCTCCTTGCTGCAGGGAGTGCTCCACCTGGCGTCCTGGGGGTATTGGCTGGGATGAACGGCCGGCCATATATCACAGTACATATAGTGCAGATAGTGCAAATGGTTCATAAAGTGGATCAGGTTGTGCAATATTACAGCCGTGGAGCAAGTTTACAGTGAGGTAATAAGTACAAACAGTTCTAGCAGGAGCACTTGATGGACTGATCGAGTGTGTTTATAGTTCTCGGGATAAAACTATTTCTGAGCCTCAAGGTCCATGGAGGAAATGCTGTGAAGCATTTTCCAGATGGGAGAAGTTCAAGTATGTGTCATGGGTGAGACGAATCCATGCTGATGCTGGTGGTTTTCCTGAGGCAGCAACGTTTGTGCTATAAATGTCCAGCAGGGCTGGAAGCTATATCCCAATCATCCTCTGCACACTCAAAACAAGCCGCTGTACAGCTTTCCTATTAGCTGCTTTGCAGCTGTGATACCACACACTGAAAGACATTGAACAGGTTAAAATACTCTCAGTGGTGCATTAAGAGTAACAACGCTAAAGCGGCTATGGTATTTGGAATAGTTTGGCCATTCTGTGCACCATTAAATTGTTACACAATGATTACAATCAAGTGCCTTAAACTTGTAAATGATACGTTAATTTTGGTGTATTTGATAAAGCCCATTTCATGGATGTGAATCTAAAAAAGAAAGGGAGACCACAGAAACAGTAGCACTGCTTTGACACTGGGTGTCACCGATTTGCAAAACTGAATAGAAAAGTACGTATGGTGTGAGGCTGCTATGAATATGTGCGTGGCTTTTATACCATGTTAAGATTTTATACATCTTAAAGTGAGTGTTGAAACGGGTATGTGCAACATTTTTGTGTGTACACACCATTTATACGTCAGACCCCAGCTATCTGAAGCAGTGGTGTTTGACAACCTTGGGTCAGTAGAGAGGACACCCAGAGTTACAAATGTGGAGATGCTCACAGGGCCAATAAATTCCAAAGGCAAGCAAAAGTACATCTTCAAAGTGGTGAGTGTGCCTCCTTGGCGAATATGAGTGCAAAAAAAAGTTGGCCAGAATTACTGCACAAAGCAGCTACCTTACATTAAGAAACCCTGTATTCATCATTGTCTCAGGAGTTTGAATGTCAGGTGTCTATCTATAAATGTGACCACCGAAAATTCACCAACCAAATAAGAGTACCCACTAGAGTCCATCCTCTCACCTATGACAGGGAGAACAAGACAGTTATCATTTGAAGACATATTATGTTGTGTCTGGTGTCACTGAAATAAATGAAGAAATAATTTAATACATAAAGAAATATGATGCAACAAATATACAGTGGGGCAAAAAAGTATTTAGTCAGCCACCAATTGTGCAAGTTCTCCCACTTAAAAAGATGAGAGAGGCCTGTAATTTTCATCATAGGTATACCTCAACTATGAGAGACAAAATGAGAACAAAAATCCAGAAAATCACATTGTCTGATTTTTAAAAAATTTATTTGCAAATTATGGTGGAAAATAAGTATTTGGTCACCTACAAACAAGCAAGATGTCTGGCTCTCACAGACCTGTAAATTCTTCTGTAAGAGGCTCCTCTGTCCTCCACTCGTTACCTGTATTAATGGCACCTGTTTGAACTCGTTATCAATATAAAACACACCTGTCCACAACCTCAAACAGCCACACTCCAAACTCCACTATGGCCAAGACCAAAGAGCTGTCAAAGGACACCAGAAACAAAACTGTAGACCTGCACCAGGCTGGGAAGAGTGAATCTGCAATAGGTAAGCAGCTTGGTGTGAAGAAATCAACTGTGGGAGCATTTATTAGAAAATGGAAGACATACAAGACCACTGATAATCTCCCTCGATCTGGGGCTCCATGCAAGATTTCACCCCGTGGGGTCAAAATGATCACAAGAACGGTGAGCAAAATCCCAGAACCACACGGGGGGACCTAGTAAATTATCTGCAGAGAGCTGGAACCAAAGTAACAAAGGTTACCATCAGTAACACACTACGCCACCAGGGACTCAAATCCTGCAGTGCCAGATGTGTCCACCTGTTTAAGCCAGTACATGTGCAGGCACATCTGAAGTTTGCTAGAGAGCATTTGGATGATCCAGAAGAGGATTGGGAGAATGTGATATGGTCAGATGAAAAAAACTCTACTCGTCGTGTTTGGAGGAGAAAGAATGCTGAGTTGCATCCAAAGAACACCATACCTACTGTAAAGCATGGGGGTGGAAACATCATGCTTTGGGGCTGTTTTTCTGCAAAGGGACCAGGACGACTGATCTGTGTAAAGGAAAGAATGAATGGGGCCATGTATCGTCAGATTTTGAGTGAAAACCTCCTTCCATCAGCAAGGGCATTGAAGATGAAACATGGCTGGGTCTTTCAGCATGACAATGATCCCAAACACACCGCCCGGGTAACGAAGGAGTGGTTTCGTAAGAAGCATTTCAAGGTCCTAGAGTGGCCTAGCCAGTCTCCAGATCTCAACCCCATAGAAAATCTTTGGAGGGAGTTGAAAGTCCGTGTTGCCCAGCGACACCCCCAAAACATCACTGCTCTAGAGGAGATCTGCATGGAGGAATGGGCCAAAATACCAGCAACAGTGTGTGAAAACCTTGTGAAGACTTACAGAAAATGTTTGACCTCTGTCATTGCCAACAAAGGGTATATATCAAAGTATTGAGATGAACTTTTGTTATTGACCAAATGCTTTTTTTCCACCATAATTTGCAAATAAATTCTTCAAAAATCAGACAATGTGATTTTCTGGATTTTTTTTCTCATTTTGTCTCTCATAGTTGAGGTATACCTATGATGAAAATTACAGGCCTCTCTCATCTTTTTAAGTGGGAGAACTTGCACAATTGGTGGCTGACTAAATACTTGTTTGCCCCACTGTGTATATATATATATATATATATATATATATATATATAAATATTTTATGGCACATTCAATTATTTAATTTTACTTATAAGTTTATAAATACTGCTCAAAAAATTAAAGGAACACTTTTTAATCAGAGTATAGCATCAGGTCAATGAAACTTCTGGGATATTGGTCTCATCAGTTAAGTAGCAGAGGAGGTTGTTGATCAGTTTCAGCTGCTTTGGTGTTAATGAAATTAGCAACAGGTGCACTGGAGGGGCAACAATGAGACGACCTCCAAAACAGGAATGGTTTTAACAGACGAAGGCCACTGACATTTTTCACTCCTCAGCTTTTCTGTTTTTTTTTTTTTTTTTTTTACTAGTTTTGCATTTGGCTACGGTCAGTGTAACTACTGGAAGCATGAGGCGATACTTGGACCCTACAGAGGTTGCACAGGTAGTCCAACTTCTCCACGATGGCACATCAATATGTGCCATTGCCGGAAGTTTTGCTGTGTCTCCCAGCACAGTCACAAGGGCATAATGGAGATTCCAGGAGACAGGCAGTTTCTCTAGGAGAGCTGGACAGGGCCGTAGAAGGTCCTTAACCCACCAGCAGGACTGCTTCTTTGGGCAAGGAGGAACAGGATGAGCACTGCCAGAGCCCTACAAAATGACCTCCAGAAGACCACTGGTGTGAATGTCTCTGACCAAACAATCAGAAACAGACTTCATGAGGGTGGCCTGAGGGCCCAACGTCCTCTAGTGGGCCCTTTGCTCACTGCCTGGCACCATGGGACTCGAGGGGCATTTGCCATATAATACCAGAATTGGCAGGTCCACCACTGGAGCCCTGTGCTTTCACAGATGAGAGCAGGTTCACCCTGAGTACATGTGACAGATGTGAAAGTGTCTGGAGAAGCCGTGGAGAATGTTATACTGCCTGTAACATCGTTCAACATGACCAGTTTGGTGGTGGGTCAGTGATGGTCTGGGGAGGCACACAGACCTCTACAGGCTAGAAAACGGCACCTTGGCTGCCATTAGATATTGGGATGAAATCCTTGGACCCACTCTCAGACCCTATGCTGGTGCAGTGGGTCGTGGGTTTCTCCTGGTGCACGACAATGCCCAGCCTCATGTGGTGAGAGTATGCAGGCAGTTCCTGGAGGATGAAGGAATTGATACCATTGACTGGCCCCCACACTCGCCTGACCTAAATCTAATAGAACACCTCTAGGACATTATGTTTCGGTCCATCTGATGCCGCCAGGTTGCACCTCAGACTCTCCAGGAGCTCAGTGATGCCCTGGTCCAGATGTGGGAGGGTATCCCCCTGGACACCATCCATCGTCTCATTAGAAGCATGCCCCGATGTTGTCAGGCATGCATACAAGCACGTGTGGGCCATACAAACTACTGAGTACGATTTGGAGTTGCTGCAATGACATTTCGGCAAAATGGACTAGCCTGCCGAATAATTTTTTGATTTTTGTGGTGTCTTTGAATTCAGCCCTCTGTAGATTGATAATTTTCATTTCCATCAAACGATGTGGCATCCTTTCGTTCCTAACACATTACCCAGTCCATATCAGTATAGATATCCAGCATGTTTTTTTTTCCCATTGAGATCTTATGTGTTTTCAAAGTGTTCCTTTAATTTTTTGAGCAGTTTATATATTGACTCCATTCATTTATTTTCATACTAGCAAAATACCCGCGCTTCGCAGCGGAGAAGTAGTGTGTTAAAGAGGTTATGAAAAAGTAAAGGAAACATTTTAAAAATAACGTAACATGATTGTCAATGTAATTGTGTTGTCATTGTTATGAGTGTTGCTGTCATATGCAGTGCCTTCGGGTATACCTCATTTTTTGTTTGCCCATTACATGCTTAAATGTATACATTTTTTGGTGTACCTACCCGAGAACACGCGATATATAACCGAGCGTGGGAGAAGCATGGATTTTAAACACGCGTTGAGTTCATCTGCTGGTCTCCCTCGTGGAATAACTGGTAATGTTTGACTAAAATCTACAGCGAGTAAAACGACATTACCTCCTATTTTTTTTTTTTACTATCTCTGAGATCTTGCTTTTTTCGGTTCAAGGCTTCATAAGCTCTTTTATGTTCTATGGTGTACTTATCCCAAACCATCATCTTTGAATGTTGCAAGACTTTCGCCTTGTATGTAGATCGGGGTAATTACATTCATTGCATTCCTAGTCTGAATCACAATCTGATTGTATGGGTGGTTACCTGGCACTGTAGGGTTGCCACCCGTCCTTTAAAATACGGAATCATCCCGTATTTGAGAATGAAATTACGCGTCCCGTTTTGAATCAATACGGGACGGGATTTGTCCCGTATTTTTTTTATCATTTTTTTTAAAGCAGCGTCTCATGCAAATCATCCCACACGCATTTTATTAAGATGCCTCCTTTCCTACTTTTGATTGGGTAATACTTGATGTCATCGTTAGTTTGATTGGTCTTTTTAACTATCCAGTGAGGAGGGCGAGTCTTTTAAGTAGAGTCTGCAAAGTGTTGGCACTGGGATGTGGCACCCGCTGCAGTATGCGTCCCTTATTTTTTTGTATTAAAAGTGGTAACCCTACCTGGCAGGTAACACTTATGTTTGGTCATGAAGTCGTCTAAAATCCGCCACGTGCCCTCTTTTAATTGCGAGAAGCAGATATATATAGCCAAATTCTCGCGCTTCGTTGCGGCGAAGTACTGCTTTTAATTTTTTAAGAAGAAAAGAAAACCTTTTTAAACGGATCGAAAATATACCAATAACAATTTAAGGATCTGATTTTTTGTGAACCTCGCTTTTCACAGCTGTCACGCTACGGCGTGTGTTTCGTTTATTTGACAGTATGTAGATCGTGGTAATTACATTCATGGCATTCGTTTTCTGAATCACAATCTGACTGTATGGGTGGTTACCTGCCAGGTTACGCTTGTGGTTGGTCAGGAAGTCGCCTTACATCCGCCACGTGCTCTCTTTCTGTTCCCAGAAGCTGATCATAGAATGGTTTTAATAGTTTACTTTCAAATAATGCAAAGAGTATGCAACACGTGTTTCTCCCTAATTCTGGGCTCATCAGGCATACACACTCACTGCATCCCCTCTCGGGAATCGAATCTCTATCGTCAGCGCCAGAGTTGAAGCCCCTAACGTTGCGGTCAGCAAGTCGGCTAACATCCGCCATGTGCCGTCTTTCAGTTGCGAGAAGCAGATCATAGAATGGTTGAAACTGTTGCCCCTAACGTTGCACTACGGCGTGTGGTTCGTTTATACCTCATGTCTTCTCATTAAACTTTTATCTCGTGAATATGTTATTGCAATCCGCAGCGGGAGCGTTTCTATAAACTTAATTTAAACTTACGTTTTACACCGTGCTTTGTTTCCCTTATGAACATGCTTGTATGCTTCACTCGCTCGCTTCTTATTGTTTCGCTCCTTTCTCAATTGTTTAATGAATTTTTTGTTCTTCGCTATTTGCGGCTCTTCCTTCATTTCTCCCTACTGCGTTCTTTTATCTCGCGAATGTTATTGCAATCCGCAACGGGAGCGTTTCAATAAACTTAATTTAAACTTACAGTGGTGTGAAAAACTATTTGCCCCCTTCCTGATTTCTTATTCTTTTGCATGTTTGTCACACAAAATGTTTCTGATCATCAAACACATTTAACCATTAGTCAAATATAACACAAGTAAACACAAAATGCAGTTTTTAAATGATGGTTTTTATTATTTAGGGAGAAAAAAAATCCAAACCTACATGGCCCTGTGTGAAAAAGTAATTGCCCCCTTGTTAAAAAATAACCTAACTGTGGTGTATCACACCTGAGTTCAATTTCCGTAGCCACCCCCAGGCCTGATTACTGCCACACCTGTTTCAATCAAGAAATCACTTAAATAGGAGCTGCCTGACACAGAGAAGTAGACCAAAAGCACCTCAAAAGCTAGACATCATGCCAAGATCCAAAGAAATTCAGGAACAAATGAGAACAGAAGTAATTGAGATCTATCAGTCTGGTAAAGGTTATAAAGCCATTTCTAAAGCTTTGGGACTCCAGCAAACCACAGTGAGAGCCATTATCCACAAATGGCAAAAACATGGAACAGTGGTGAACCTTCCCAGGAGTGGCCATCCGACCAAAATTACCCCAAGAGCGCAGAGACGACTCATCCGAGAGGTCACAAAAGACCCCAGGACAACGTCTAAAGAACTGCAGGCCTCACTTGCCTCAATTAAGGTCAGTGTTCATGACTCCACCATAAGAAAGAGACTGGGCAAAAACGGCCTGCATGGCAGATTTCCAAGACGCAAACCACTGTTAAGCAAAAAGAACATTAGGGCTCATCTCAATTTTGCTAAGAAACATCTCAATGATTGCGAAGACTTTTGGGAAAATACCTTGTGGACTGATGAGACAAAAGTTGAACTTTTTGGAAGGCAAATGTCCCGTTACATCTGGCGTAAAAGGAACACAGCATTTCAGAAAAAGAACATCATACCAACAGTAAAATACTGTATGGTGGTGGTAGTGTGATGGTCTGGGGTTGTTTTGCTGCTTCAGGACCTGGAAGGCTTGCTGTGATAGATGGAACCATGAATTCTACTGTCTACCAAAAAATCCTGAAGGAGAATGTCCGGCCACCTGTTCGTCAACTCAAACTGAAGCGATCTTGGGTGCTGCAACAGGACAATGACCCAAAACACACCAGCAAATCCACCTCTGAATGGCTGAAGAAAAACAAAATGAAGACTTTGGAGTGGCCTAGTCAAAGTCCTGACCTGAATCCAACTGAGATGCTATGGCATGACCTTAAAAAGGCGGTTCATGCTAGAAAACCCTCAAATAAAGCTGAATTACAGCAATTTTGCAAAGATGAGTGGGCCAAAGTTCCTCCAGAGCGCTGTAAAAGACTCATTGCAAGTTATCGCAAACGCTTGATTGCAGTTGTTGCTGCTAAGGGTGGCCCAACCAGTTATTAGGTTCAGGGGGCAATTACTTTTTCACACAGGGCCATGTAGGTTTGGATTTTTTTTTCTCCCTAAATAATAAAAACCACCATTTACAAACTGCATTTTGTGTTTACTTGTGTTATATTTGGCTAATGGTTAAATGTGTTTGATGATCAGAAACATTTTGTGTGACAAACATGCAAAAGAATAAGAAATCAGGAAGGGGGCAAATAGTTTTTCACACCACTGTACGTTTTACACCGTGCTTTGTTTCCCTTATGAACATGCTTGTATGCTTCACTCGCTCGCTTCTTATTGTTTCGCTCCTTTCTCAATTGTTTAATGAATTTTTTGTTCTTCGCTGTTTGCGGCTCTTCCTTCATTTCTCCCTACTGCGTTCTTTTATCTCGCGAATGTTATTGCAATCCGCAACGGGAGCGTTTCTATAAACTTAATTTAAACTTACGTTTTACACCGTGCTTTGTTTCCCTTATGAACATGCTTGTATGCTTCACTCGCTCGCTTCTTATTGTTTCGCTCCTTTCTCAATTGTTTAATGAATTTTTTGTTCTTCGCTGTTTGCGGCTCTTCCTTCATTTCTCCCTACTGCGTTCTTTTATCACGCAAATGTTATTGCAATCCGCAACGGGAGCGTTTCAATAAACTTAATTTAAACTTACGTTTTACACCGTGCTTTGTTTCCCTTATGAACATGCTTGTATGCTTCACTCACTCGCTTCTTATTGTTTTGCTCCCTTCTCAATTGTTTAATGAATTTTTTGTTCTTGGCTGTTTGCGGCTCTTCCTTCATTTCTCCCTACTGCGTTCACAGTCTTTTCACGTGATTACGTGGGAGGCGTGATGACGTGACACTCAACTCCGCCTCCCACGGCCATCGAGCTGCCGTCCATTACAGTATATTGTCAAAAAAGAGGTTCCAGTTATGACCATTACGCGTTGAATTTCGAAATGAAACCTGCCTAACTTTTGTAAGTAAGCTGTAAGGAATCAGCCTGCCAAATTTTAGCCTTCCACCTACACAGGAAGTTGGACAATTAGTGATGAGTCAGTCAGTCAGTCAGTGAGGGCTTTGCCTTTTATTAATTAGTATAGATCAATTTATTTATATTATTTTATCCAAAATATTCCTCCATGTAAAGAAGTAGTAAGTATTGATACTGAAAGATACAAATGCAGCATTCCTGCTGCGCACCAGTATAACCTAAGTAAATTTGGAGTCATTTTTAAGATTTATAGCAAGTTACTCCGTAGAAGTGGCCCAGTGACTGCAGTCTCTACAACATAATTTTTCACATCAGAATTGTATCCTGAAGTTAATTTTAAGGATTTAAACTTAGGAATAAAAGGGAAAACAACATAATTCACAAATTTATATTTTGGATGGAGCACTTTCAAATCAATTGTAACTTTAATTGTAATTTTCTAAAACCTAGTAGAGAAACCAAAGATCTGGAGTAATATGACTGTACTTCCTTTGGTTTGATACATATTACTATATTTGTATTCGTTAACATGTGGACAAGAAAAAACTACAACTGGTACAATGTAAAGCTTACAATTAATAAACTCTATTGAAATAAAGGCATACATGATTTTTCTGTATCTGATACTGTAACAAATCTGTTAGTTTTGTAAAATTTTTAAAGCAATAACAATTATTCCTTGATAGTAAATTATTACCTTTGTATATATTCTCAATCCCACTTAAATCAGTGCAGAGTCATAGCTGCTATTCTGGCAGCACTGGAGACAAGGAAGTAACCAATTACAGATGTCCACTGTAGACACTAGAGACAAAATAGGGACAATTTGGAGTTGCCAACTATCCTAACACACAGACAAATCTTTGTCAATGTGAAGGTGTAAAGCTGGAGTAGTCTGGGAACAATTCACAGAAACACAAGAACATACAAATTCCACGCAGAAAATGACTGTGCCCAAAATGTGTAACCTAACTGCTAACCACTCCACCAACATGCCAACCTTGTGTCAATTAAATGGAGCTTTAAATGAAAGATTTCTCACACCCACTTAGTCAAATACATTGCAATGGGTAAAACAAAGTTTAAAGCAACATATTTTGAAATCTAGCTAAACTAAAGCCTGAGCCATATTAATCTACAGTTGACAGAACATTTTAACAACAAAACTTCCATTCACAAATATCCTAACATAAACTAGATTATTGTTATCCATACAATGTTTAAACTCGCTCAAGTAATGAAAAAATGTTCACCTACAAAAACATTTCATAGATAAAAAACACAACTGAGTTACCTGTAAAAATTTCATATCAAACCAAGAAACAGTATGATTAACTAATAACCTTTTGAGAAATTCAAACCACCTCAGATTTAGCCTGGAGAATCCAGTAAGTCAATGTGCTACTCCTGTAAGGGAAAAAAATCCTAATTTCCGGTCCACTTTAGTACTCTTATAATTAAAGATTCTTCAGACTCCAACAATATATAAGAAATTTAGTTAACAAAGACGTCTTCCTAGCATCCCATGAACCTTGCATTGTAATCATAGGTGTGCTAACAATCCTTTCTTAGATAAATCCTTTAGAGTGTACAGTTGAATTCAGAATTCACTTTATAACCCCTCCACAGTTTTTATGCTAACAAACTATAAATTTGGTATATTGTTTAAGACATCTACTTTGTGCAGGGCAAAATAATTTTTTCCAACAATATTCAAAGACAGGTTATTTCACTTTTTTATTAACTATATCACAATTCAAGTGGGCCACAAGTTTACATACACTTTGTTAATATTTGGTAGCATTGCCTTTAAATTGTTTAACTTGCACCAAATGTTTTGGGTAGCCTTCCACAAGTTTCTTATAAGTTGTTGGAATTCTGGCCCATTCCTCCAGACAGAGAGTAACTGGGACATGAGAGTAACTGGGACATGTTTGTAGGTCTCCATGCTCACACAAGCTTTTTCAGTTCTGCCCACAAAGTTTTAGTAGAATTGATGTCAGTTTTTTGTGATGGCCAGTCCAATTATTCGACCTTGTTGTCCTTAGACAATTTTAGAAGCATGCTTGGGGTCACTGTCTATTTGGAAGACCGATTTGTGACTGAGCTTCAACTTTATCTTGAGATTTTGCAGTATATCTACATAATTTTCCTTCCTCATAATACCTTCTATATTTTGAAGTGCAGCAGTCTCTCCTGTATCAAAGCACCGCCCACCTCCCCAGACCAGAGAGAGATATTTCTCTAGAAAGTAAGATCTTAGTTTCCATGTACCACTGTAAACTGCAGCCTGGCTTTTTTATGGTGACTTGAGTGATACTACACCTGTGTGGCCCAATGGTGTTTATACTTGTGTATTATTGTTTGTACAGATGAACGTGGAAACTTCATGCATTTGGAAATTGTTCCCAAGTATGAACTTGTGTTGTGGGGGTCCACAGTTTTTATCTAGTCTTGGCTGATTTATTTTGGTTTTCCCATTATGTCAAGAAAATAGTGAGTTTGAGGATAGGCCTTACATACTAATTGTCTAATTGCCTAATGGCTTGACATCATTTTCTGAAATATTCCGAGCTGTTTAAAAGCACAGTTAACAAAGTATATGTAATCTTTTGACCTACTGGAATTGTGATATAGTCAATAAAAAGTTAAATAATCTGTCTGTGAGCATGTGGGGATGCACAGTTTTTATCTACAAACTTATCTGATTTATTTTGGTTTTCCCATTATGTCAAGGAAATAGTGAGTTTGAGGATAGGCCTTACATACTAATTGTCTAATTGCCTAACGGCATGACATCATTTTCTGAAATTTTCCAAGCTGTTTAAAGGCACAGTTAACAAAGTGTATGTAAACTTTTGACCTGCTGGAATTGTGATATAGTCAATAAAAAGTTAAATAATCTGTCTGTGAGCACTGTTGGAAAAAATACTTTTGCCCTGCACAAAGTAATAATAATAATAATAATAATAAATTTTATTTATATTAGATATCTTAAATAATATGTCAGATTTATAGCTTGTTATTATAACAGTGAGCTTTAAAGAATTTACCCTAAGTGTATGTAAACTTCTGACTTCAACTTTATAAATATACAAAAGCATATTTAGCATAAAGCTGATAACGTTAATTAAAAGGGCAAGTTCAGTTACAGGATACACTCTGGAGCCCCCTAGAGGTAATAGCAAAGAAGAAAGTTAAATGAAAGGTGAATGCCATTATCAACAATACTGCACATCCTCTCTGTGATACACTAACACTGTGTACTTTCAGCCAACGAATCATTCAGCAGTGTTTCAAGAAAATGCTACTGGGGCTCCTTTATACCAACAGCACTATGCCTGCATAATGCCTCACTGTGACAGCCAAGTCAGAAGTTTTCTTTAATTTTCTTGATTTATAGTCAAACTAGTGTGTGTTCAGACCAAAGTGTGTGTATATTTTATTTTTTTATTAATTTACTTATGTATCAGACAATGATATAATATATTTTATGACATGATGCATTGTCCTGCAGGATGTACACATTTAAAAATATTTTATATTACAGCCACATACCTGTATTTTTAGCAGAATATGTGATGTTGTTCGCATCAAATTCTTACCCAACAAACTGAACCAGAAATTAGATTTCAAAACATGGTGATAATATTTTGTGATGTAAAGAGCTATTATTTAAAGATATGTAGCCTGTCAATTAGCTTTAACAAGTCTGGACTTTCTCCACAGACTTCACATTAACATGTGCTGCTAATCTTATGTTTCTTGCACACTATTCTCTGTATACTGTAGAGACTAGTGTATGAAAATCCCAGGAAAGAAGCTGTTTCCAAGATGGTAGTTGTACCATGTCTGGCACGAAAAATTACATCACATTTAGAGTCATTTAGATCAGTGAGCCATTATTTCTTTTTACAGGTTATTCACAACCCTCTAGGGAGGCTATGAAGAAGTGGTTCCCCACGGTGATGTGACCATAAATAGCATAGCTGATAGGATGGGTTGTGTTGGCCCCCATAATGGAATGATAACCAATGTCAGATTAGGGGGTGAAGGAAGGGCCTTGTGACACAAGCACAGAAACAAATGGGGATAAATATCAGCTCTGTTGAGTGTTGTTTGAAAATTAACCTTTTGATCACACTATATGTAATAAATTGCAGCAACATATTTGGATGTTCGTCGGAGAAGGCTATTTGTGGTACTGGGCGAGTATACCTAATAAAGTGGCAACTGGGTGTATCTTTACAATTTAACTTCATTTTTAATTATTTCACTATCCAAGTTATTTTGCATTGTATTTTTGTATTCTGTATTTTATAAAGTATGTTTCAAAATCACTGGGAAGGATGCTATAAAAAATTATTTATTTGTAGATATTACCCATAGGTCTTAACACCAGGCAACAGCAAATTTGAGAATATTATGTTATGTGCTAAATCCAAGCTCAAAATGCCTTGGACACTTAGAAATACAATTAAAAACACAAATTAAGATTTAATAAAATAACAGCAAATGGGTACACCAAAACATATACCGATTCCATACTATAGTTTTATTACATATTGTAAACATACTGTATCTGAGGAACATTTCATTGATAAATTGGGTTCTTAAAACTCAAAATATTAACAATGTAAGTAGTTTATAAATATATATTATACAAATGTCAGCAGGCAATGAAGTAGAAAAATAGAACTTCAGCCTACATAAATTTCACAGAAAATAAACCTTTGGGTTGCACAGCAGAAATAAAGGCAAGTTAAAATGAATCTGGCCTAGGCTACCTAACAGCTCAGCTCCTTCTTTGGCATTGTATGACATATAAAGATGGAGGTTAGCATCCATGATTTCAGTGGAATATGAAAAAATGGTATGCGAGTGATTTTGCAATGTCTTCCATATTGAGAGTGACTTTTGATTCTGAAACCCGGGAAGGATTATGTAATTAAAGAGGTAGCCAAAGCACGCACTATTGCACAACACTGAAAAAGAGAAAGAGGAAGATCTTCTAAAGGCTGATCCTTCGATTATAAAATCAACAGAAGTGGGCCTCACACATACTGTAAATCGAGTAGGCCTACTAAATGATAAATTAAGTCTGTAGACTTTATGTGACATAAGTGCTGAAACGCGATAATATTGTCAGGTGGGAGTATTTTTTTTTTTTTTGGTTGCAACCAAATTCTAATAGTTCTGCCCTTTGCTGTAACCGAGCTGACTATGGGAAGGATGTGTGCACTTAGTGTCACAGTGGATGCTCGGTTTGTGATACTGGCTTTTACAAGTCAGTACAATTAAGAATCAAAATAAATATTATCATCTATATTACCGCACTCAAGGTGCCGCTGTGCACATATCCTGTACTTTTAGGATAACGTATATTATTCTAATTAACTTTGAAGATGGTTAGATCGACGTAAACAGCAACGTTCAACCGTTAAATAAACACCAAAATATAATTATTATATTAATAATATTAATTATTATAATTAAGGACTACAGTTCAAAGCAGGGATAGTCCTACTTTATTACGAATTTGGTTGTAACAGCAATGAACAGACTCAGGTAATTTGCCTAACAACGACTACACTGTATTAAAGCAGTAGAAAAGCAATAAACAACAAACATTACAAACAACCATTTCTAAATCTGCTTACGGCAAAAAAAGATTGTTTCCGATTTGTCGCGAAAATTCAGCGCTAGTCTTAGCAGCACAAAATGCGAACCAACACTTTATGGGACGCCACTCTATCGCAGGGAACGCATACATAGACAAGTTTGTCAACCGGATTTAAAATAATTCTTGAATTAATTAAACACCATAAAACACAACCCTCACTCACAGAACACAGCTGGTACCATATGATTTCGAGAGCACGTCGCAAAACACAGCAGCCCTTCCCAGCTTGAGAAAAATTATTGGTCAGTTGAACATCGACCATGCTGTAATGTGCAAGATGATTGGCTTTCAGCGATGTCACACTAATCTGACCCGATCCCTTCTTCCGTGTGTTTGCTGCTCTTATGTGCTGTGCTAGTGGTACATTGAAACGAGGGATTTGTTGATTTATTAGAAACAGAGTAGGTGTTTTCCAAATTTCATACATGTACACAGTTGTTTTGTTTATATCTGTTAAGTAAATGTAACAAATGCGAAAGTAATTTTTATGGCGATTACAGGATAGGATTTAGGTTTACTGAACTCACTAATTTGTTAAATGTTTATGAATGTCTTGGATGCACATAAAAGCTTCTTGAGAATGTAAACGTGGCTGAGTGTTAACGCCTATTGATGCATTAGACTTTTTTATTACCTGTTTGGAAGAAAAATGTGCGTATTATAAGAAGTGCTTGATTTTGCGTTGTTGTCGACTCTGTCCTGCAGTACTGAGTTTCTGAAGATTAATTATTTAGGTAGAAATTTTAGACATTACCACTAACATTTTTTTTGGTTACAATTAGGAAGATGAGTCCTGGTCAGTGGGATCTCCCTCCAGAGCTCTGTTGCCGACCAATGGCATTTGTTGCTTTGACTGGTCTTGATGTGGTGTACAACGCCGTTCACAGAGCCATTTGGGATGCTTTTTGTGCAAACAGAAGAGCGGACAGAGTCCCAATTTCCTTTAAAGTCCTTCCTGGAGACCACGAGTATCCAAAATGCAGAACAAAGGTAGTGTTTCCTGTGGTTACATTCAAAATCCATTGATTTCCCAGATCAATTTCTTATGATACAGGGCTGCTGGATTCTAATAGCAGTATCTTATCACATTTTTATATTTACAAGAAAATCAAATAAGAAATTTGCTGCTTAGCTCAATAGCTGTTTTAAAATATTTAGAAGCCATTCAATGAATGTGCTGTACCCTGTTAATTTATGTTTTAGTATTTGGTACACTGTAATGTTTTTGTCTTTTATTTAAGATTTTGTTTATTTGGCAACTATTTAAATTATTATTCATATGAAATGAAAAACTTGATTTTTTTTTAAATGTGTCAAAAAAGATTAAACGTTCTGGGATTGTTCATTATACTTTGATTTTTTTTCTTGTGCTACATCCTTCATACATTCAAACATTAACACTGTACTGTGTGGTTTTACAATAAGCACTTCTCAACAATACTGCTTCTAAGAAAGTTAAACTATATTTTTTGCCAACATTTTACTAATAAAGGTCCTGTCACGTTACACGGTTTTTCCAGTGATTCTCAGTTATAGATTTCACTTACATAGCGAATCAGTCCAGCCTGTCAACAACTTGTCTAACAAAGTGAAATACAGTATATTTTAAATTTGTCTTAAGTCGGCCAGGCAGGCATACATAAGAGCTGGCAAATAGAAAAGAGGCTCATCTGCCTGATACCTCGTTTTTTATGTACCATGCCAGACTGGGAAAAAAAAAAAAATTAATGAAAGTGTCAAGATTGTGGCTGAACTCGCTGTACCTGGAAGGCATTTGTACATCACTGGTTTAATCAGGTAGCACATTATTGGCTGTCACAAAAAAGGAAAAGCTTATGATACTTTGGAAATGTAAAATTGTGCTAGAAAGTCGTCATGGGGTTAGTTCAGTTCATTTTCTCATCCACTGTGATTCTTGATGTACAATCTGTAATCCTCAAGTGACTAAGATTAGCAACTACAGTTGGCAGGCTGGACATCCCCTATGACTAGAAGTCATGTAGTGTGATGTCAGCTTAAGACATAATATATGTTTATCAGTCTAATTCCTTGGTTACAAAAAAGCATTTTGCTTTAAGTAACAGATTCATGCTTATATTATATGAGGTGTTATGCTGATATTATTCTTGTTGATTTTGTTAATGACTAGGGGGCTTTGCCCCCTGCTCACTTCACTCACCAACCCCCGTTTTTGTTTTTACGGATACACACTTTTAAGATTTTTTTTCTTTGAATTGTTGCTATTTCATTAGTTTCACTTTTATTTCTGAATTTCTGTAAAAACAATATTTGGAATCTTTCGAGTCCCAATTTGCTGAATCTTTTTAATGAGGTCAGTGAGACGTGTTTAATGACTTTGTACCATAATTCAGGATAGGTTTCTCTGTTTGGAATTTCAGCACAGACAAAACGATCCACATCATCATCCATCCATCCATCCATCCATTTTCCAACCCGCTGAATCCGAACACAGGGTCACAGGGGTCTGCTGGAGCCAATCCCAGCCAACACAGGGCACAAGGCAGGAACCAATTCCGGGCAGTGTGCCAACCCACCGCAGGACACACACAAACACACCCACACACCAGGCACACACTAGGGCCAATTTAGAATCGCCAATCCACCTAACCTGCATGTCTTTGGACTGTGGGAGGAAACCGGAGCGCCCGGAGGAAACCCACGCAGACACAGGGAGTACATGATCCACATCATCAGCAGTTAATAATTTTTTTTGCAAAGTAACCAATAAATGCATGTAAGGTACGGTAAATTCCGTTTTTGAAATTCTCTTGACTTAACCTTCAAAGCCTTACAATATTTACATACTTCTGACATATCACCTCTCTCCATATATTCAATCTCTATTCGCCTTTTCGTTATTTCTCCAAGTAATAATTTCTCTTTCTTTGCGCTAATGCGATGTTTACTTTCTTTGTTTTGACACTGTTGTTTTTTTCTGCTTTCATATTCTGTATCTTGCTCTGCATGTGTTTCGCACCTACTTTTTTTTGAGGCTTTTGAATTCCAGTTTTCATTATCTCTAACCTGCTCGGCATGTGTTTGGCCCCCTTGTTTTTAACCTCTTGTTTTAACGTTTTACTTTGTTTTCTACTCTGTCTTTTATTTCTGACCTCGCTTTATCCTGCTTTTGTTTCAGTGACACCTGGTCCGTGGTGATTATTTTCCCTTTTTTGAGTAATAATTTCCGTTTGTTTGTGCTATTGCGATCTTTACTTTCTTTTTTTTATACTTTCTAATTTTCCTACTTTCATATTCTTTAACTTTCTCCACATGTGTATTACGCCAACATTTTTGGTTTTTTTTGAGCTTTTCGAATTTCATTTCTTTCATAATCTGTAACCTGCTCTGCATGTGTATAGCGCCAACGTCCGGATCTGACGTGCTTTTTTTTTTTTTTTTTTTTCAGTTCCACTTGTTCCGGGCTGATAATTACTTTCCTTATTTTCTGAATTTGCCCTTAGGTTATTTTTTTCCTTTTTTGTCTCTCCAATGGTTTTGAGTCTCTTTTCTCCGCGCTGCTTTCTTGTTCGCTTAGTCGTCTACGTTTCATCTATAACGTATTGTTCTTGTACGCTTTGTACACGTTGAGAGCCCTGGATCTGTGTGTGCTCAAAGCCAAAACACTACTGAGTGTGTTGCTGCCCGTGCTCTTATTTGCTTGTAAGTAGGGCGTGTCTTGCAAGAATCTCATGTTCTATGTCATCGAGAGACGGTCCTGGGTCAATCTCTTGGCACAAAGTCTCATGTTTGGCCACAGAGTGTCTCACGGGGACCTTAATCTCTTTAGTCTCGAGGGTCGTTTAAGTGTCTTCCATGATCTTAATGTGAAGATCACATCTCAACGCCCTACTTTTTCTCTGCAGGATTTTTTTTTAATAATAGAGAGATATGTGGACACCCAGCCACAGGGGATGCACAAACCAGTGTGTTTCTTCGTGCCGGTCCCAAGCCCGGATAAATGGGGAGGGTTACGTCAGGAAGGGCATCCGGTGGATGGATCCAAATTATTGGGAGTACGGTACTCTGTTTAGTCTGCGTATTGTTCCTCCTCCCAATTTATTATTTTTGCATGAAAGTCAGTATGCTTAGTACAAGTACTACCACACTGTCACTTTCCTTGTCTGATTATTAAAAAAAAAAAAAAAGAATGATAACAACAGTTTGGCACACTGAGAAAATTTCTGAAAATGTTTATAGCCTATCAACAGTTTTTTGTTGATAGTGTGTCCACCCAATTGGTGATGAACGATATCATTGACCATCCGTTCAGCTCTAAAGCACATACCGAACAGACTGGCATTTCCCATTTTGCATTGCTGTGGCACACAACTCCTTTGCTTTGGAATGTAGATTCTATACTTCTCATCTGATTAGACTGATCCGATACAGGCAAAGTGACCTGCAGAGATGTCTCTGTGATGCATCGTTTAAACACTTCTCCAGAGAACAAGGAGCTATAATTCAACAATTTGCAACTATGATAGACAAAACTTTGCACCAATCGTCAACCAATAAGTTGGCCTATGGTGGCATGCAAAGGTTTTGTTTTTATGAGTAGCAAAGCAAGTAAGAGATGACCTGATTTCCAAAAGGCATAAAGTTAAAGATGACACATTTCTGTAATATTTTATACAAGATTATTTCCATAATTTACAAAGCAAAAGTTTAAGAACCATGCATGGTCAGTGCATAGTAACACCCTCTTTGGTAAGTATTATAGTTTGTAAACACATTTTCTAAAGACTTAGGAGTCTTTCAGTTCTTATTTCGGTGGATTTTCTTCCATATGTCCTGGCCAAAGGCTTCTAGTTCTGTGAGATTCTTGGGCCATTTTGCATGCGATGCTTTTTTGAGGTCTATCCATAGATTCTTGGTGATGTTTAGGGCAGGGGACTGCGAGGGCTATTCTAAAACCTTTATCTTGCACCTCTTGAGGCAGTCCATTGTGGATTTTGAGGTGTTTTTTGGATTATTATCCTGTTGTAAAAACCACCCACTGTTCATTTTCATTTTTTTACAGACAGTGTGATGTTTGCTTCTTAAACTGGCTAGTATTTTATTTAATCCATCCTTCCTTCTACCTGTGAAATGTTGCCCATTCCACTGGATGCAGCACTATCCGAAAGCATGATTGATCCACCCCTATCCTTAATAGTTGGAGAAGTGTTATTTCTTTTTTGACCTTCTCTCATATCTCAATCACACAAATTAAATAGAGCAATATAGCCAAGAGTGGTGACCTTTGCTTCAAAACAAAGCAAGCAAGAATACCTTTACAGGGATTAAGGGCCTACCGCTGCCCCTGGGCATTTCAGCGGAGAAGACTAAACTCCACAATACCTTTGGCAAAGGCTTGAAGCACATTGCTACAGCACAAACTAAGCAAGCAGTAAAGTACAAATTATTGACTTTATTTATACAGTATATAAGAGAATTCTAAAATAATTATTTAAACCAAATTGAATTTGGCCTACTTAACAGTCTTATTACCACTGGTATAAAAGTATTTCTACTTCTGTTTGTTTTAAATTGTAGCAGCAGATATCACCACCCAGAAGATACAATTGAAAACAGTTATTTAAGCCATTTGTCTGGTACTTTTTCAATGTCATCCACTTTTCTTTTTTGCTCCATTTGTTATACAGTTCTTTTATCCCTAATTGTGGTTATCCATATTACTAACCGAGAATGCTAAACCGGATGATGGACGCAGGCACATCCGGCAATGGGCCGTAGCTGCAAAAAGACGTACTGCGCAGGCGCAAAAAGAGTCCGCGAGGGTCGGCTGAGGAACCGAGAAAGGCGGATAGAAGAGGGCGAGAGAGGCGGATGAGGGGCCGCGAGAGGCGGACAAGACCACAGAAAAAAGGAGTGAGCACAGGAAAAATTGAGAAATGAGGCGCAAAGAGCACCGAAAAAAGGAAACGGCACATAAAAAAGTATTCAAACGCAAGCAAAGCACGAAACACATTGCACACGAAACTAGACCCAAAAAAAAAAAAAAAAAAAAAAAAAGAGGCTCGCGCACAACAGCAAGGCACCGGACGGGACACACACCAAGAGGGGGATTCAACAAGCCCATGGAACACAAAAAAAAGAACACAAAACCACCCCACAGACCCTACAAGCAAGGGACGGGACACACACAAACAGGGGGATTCAACAAGACACAGGAACACAAAAAGAAAGAAGACGCCCGCGCGACAACAATCCTCAACCCCCCCCCCCCCCCACACACACACACATCCATAAGAAGTGACACCCAAAGCCACATATTCTAAAGTGAACATCAACACCTTCACACTAGACAGCATAGGTGTCAGCATTGGTGGATCTCCTTACAATAAAGCACTATTAACCGTTCAACTGCAGAAAAAGAAACATATTAACAGTGACTGCGATCCTTCTTATTACTTATCCATATTTCGCATGCTGAGAAAGAAACAAGTCATGAATACACGGTCACGGGTACAAAACGAAAAGGAAAGGATAACAGGAACAAACACACGAAAACGAAAGAAACAACAAAATAGACGGCTATGCAGCATAGGTGGATCTCATTACAATAAGGCACTATTAACCGTTCAACCGCAGAAAAGGCTCCATATTAACAGTGAGTGCAATTCTCCTTATTACTTATCCATATTTCTAAAAGAAAAAATGTCTCGACTCCAAAAACGCAAAGCTCAACTAAAGCTTCTAACTAACGATGTACCTAAAAGTAAAAACTTTATGAACTGCATTAGATCCTACAATGGTTCATTTGCTTTTGCATATACCGGAGTAAATATCAGGCCACCAAAAGGCAATGGCCCATACTACTTTCGCATATGTGCACAAATACTGCATCGCATTGGAACAGTGCACCCTGAAACAAATCAACAACGCAAATATGCACAAATCTACATCCTAGATCCACATGACGCAAACTATCAATCAAAGTGCTACATCGCAACAGGCACGGATTCAAAACGAAACACCTCCCGTCTCAGACATACGTTAATGGCAGCGAAGGCTACAACGGGCTTCTCACACAGCACAGGCAAATCGATTACAGCTCCAAAACAACACGTCCCAAATACTACACATGCAACAACGCGCCTCTCAAACGGCACAAGAAAAACATACACCAGTAAAATTCATTCGGATTAATGAATGTCATTTGCAATCATTGTCATTCAGTTCACTTCCCTGAAGAAACAACTGGAAATACAAGTTATACATTTACACGTTGTTGTCAAAAGGGTCAAATTAGACTGCCTTCTTTACATTCATATACTGAATATCTACAGAGGCTTATAACTGACGATGTACCTGAAAGTGAAATCTTTATCAACTACATTAGATCCTACAAATCGGTATCCACTATGAACATTAACGGTGGCACTGCACGTGACATCCGTCTTGAAAAAATGTTGTTTATTGATGAATGTTCAATGGCATGAAGTCACTTACTCAACACCATTCATAAACTTCTACAAACGTTTATGAATAATAATATTGGATTTGAAGGAAAGGTACTTTTATGAGGAGGAGATTTTAGACAGTGATTAGCTATTCTTCCAGATGCCATGCACTCAGCTATTGTTCAGTGCACCTTAAAATACGCAGACAATTGGCATTGCTTTCAAAAGATACAGTTAGTAAAAAAGATACGATGTCCAGAACCAGATCATAACAATTGCTTATTACAACTGAGAGATGGTACACTCACCAATACAGCTGGACTTCAGGCACATATTATTACAATTCCTCAAGCCTTTATCTGCGACAACTTAGTTACAGAGACATTTCGAACAGCAATCTCATTAGACCAAATTCCCTCTTTTAACACAACGCACTATATTATGTCCAAAAAATATTAATATGGAAAACATTAATACCCAAGTCATTCCATTACTTCCTGGAGAGACACAACTCTTTCTAAGCTCTGACAACCTTGACTCTGATCACAACAATAACCATCTTAAATGACCTTACAAGTTCTGAGCTGGAATTACCTTTTACACTTAAACGGCGTGTACAAAGAAATTTTCAAATAAACCTTTACACTGTGCCACACACTTTATTGTTTGCTTTCTATTTGCATCATCTACACCGTCACACTATTCTATATCTCATTCATACATCACGCTCTTTGTCATTCCCAACACCAGGGGTTGGCGAGCGAAGCGAGCAGGGGGCGGAGCCCCCTAGTTCATAGAGAAAACCCAAACTGGATTATTTTTCCAAGTATATTTTTATTAGTTGCATACAGTCCCCTGAACCAGACCAGTAATGAAAAAGTTAGTAGGCCTCAATATGACTTGTGTAATAGATCCATACGATGCTAGTTGAAATATTAATTTTCTTTATCCTTTGCAATAAATGGCTGTGCTGTTGGCATTATTTGTAAATATATTGTATGTTTTCATTACAGTCCATGCTATTATCTAATATAGTTCATAGGTACTTAAAGCTACTAACTCGCTCACTTGAGAACCAGTGGTTGTACTTTTTTCCCAAAATTAATGAGCAGTTCTTTTGCCTTCCTCATATTTAATTGGAGGATCTTCTCCTGGAACTACCTTTGCATTCTCTTGGCCTCATTCTTAAAAATATTTTGCATTGTTAGAGAAGTCAATCAATGCAGTGTCATCTGCAGTGTCTTTAGAACTACTCTTGCTTCCCCTTAAGTGAAAGGAACTAGGCCACAGCAAACCCTTAACTAAGTCATAATGAATTGTTGGACTTGTGTCATTACACTGACAGTAGAATTTATTTGGTTCATTAACAAATATAGTTGCATATATTGTATTTAACTCTGTTTACTTTTGATTCATAATATGCAAATATTAAAAGGAGTTCTTCAAACACATATGCCTGCATTGGAATTGTTAAGGAATTTCTAGCAATATTGTAGTGTGCATTATTATAATTAGCTGTTGCTAACATCATCTTGTGCATACATGAAGATGACATGACATGTCTTAATGACACTCTCATGGGTAGTAGTGGAAAGTGTGGCAAGGGCACATCCTTTCAGCAGGATACTGTATATTGATTACATTTCTTGTCAATGAGGAAATCCCTGTGGTTGACCTTCACACATCACTTCACTGTATGATGCTAGTACTGTTAGACAATGGATAAAGCAATTTAAAGTATCAGAACTTTTGTGCCTTCTGGTTCACACACTTGCTCATAGAACAGCACAAAATTGTCAGGAAAAGCTTCCTTTGAATTTGCTAGAAAGCTATGCAGTTGAAGGTGGTGATTTTTTTCAGTTTTTTGTCATTATGTCTTTTTCAAAAAATAAGGGCAGTGAATGGTATGACATCACAATACATTGGTCATGAAAAACAACTGGTAATGGTAATTTTAGTATCCAAGGTTATAGAATTTTTTTTTGAGTCTGTTCAAATCAAATCAAGCCCATTATTGTTGTTGTTAAGATGCTAAGGAATTTTAAGACTTCTGTAATCGTAGCAAACATTGATTACAGTAAGAAGTTTTTATACAGTAGTAGTATCCAAATGAATTTAGGTTTATGTTTAGTGATTTCATATTCCTATATATATTGAAATGTTAAATTGATAATTTAGCTTTTGTAGAAATCTTGTATATTTAAAATTTATAAAAGCTGTGAAGATTTTGTCAGACTAAGTAATTCAATAAATTTTAACCCTTCTTTTAAATCAATTTTTATTTTTCATGTTTTTAGAGGTCATCTTATGAATGGTATATCCCTAAAGGTATTCTGAAGACAGGCTGGATGAACAAACATTTAAACCTTGTGCCTGCTCTAGTTGTGGTGTTTTATGAGTTGGACTGGGATGAAACTCAGTGGAAAGAAAAACAGTCAGAATGTGCAACCAAAGTAGAAATTGTCAGGTAATTCCTTGTGCTTATGTATTGCATTTTAAATTTGTTTTTAGTAGTTATGCATCAGTCTAGGCTAGTGATGCTTTGATGTTTTGGTTTTGATAGAGATTGAACAATTTTTACCTCACGACTCCATCGGTAAATTAGCCAATATCAAAAAATGATTTTCCTTGAAAATGCTTTTCCAAGCTTTACGGTTGTTTAGATGTGGTGCTTCTTTATGCAAGATATTACGGTAGCTAAGGAATCACAAGTGTCATTTTGTTGCTACGCTTGCTGTAAACAGAGAGCCAACCTTCAGACTTTCGGAGAGCGATAAAGCGGCAATATCGGAAAATAGATCACATCGGTAGTGGTTTAGCACTACCATAGAGAATGAATAGGAAACGGTTTAGGAAGTTTTAGCTAAAGTATCCGAGGCTGCTGCACGGGAAAGCAGTAAATGCAGAGACGACGCAGGATTCAAAATTATTACCTCGTGATTGCTAAGCGGTAGGCTTATCATCCCTGCAGCATTACCACTGTGACAACTGATTGAAAATGAAACGTGCAAACAGACACACGTACACAAGTGTCCTTTACTTTGTACTGTCTGATAGCTGGGCTTCAGCAACAATTGAACAATTTCTTTTTCTTAGGTTTTATTCTTGAATAAAAGCATACTTGTTTTGTTACACCTTTTCTGAAAGTGTTTCTTGGATAGTTGGACTTCATTCTTCACACATCCTACACTTCACGTCAAAATTATGTTGTTATTACTATAACATATGAAAACATTTTCTGTTTTAGCCTTGTGTTCACTATTGCTTGCCTCCCATAACCTCTGATATTCTATATTTACACAGATTGTTTTAGACACGGAACACAAATGAAATATATGCATTTCAAATCATGATATTTAATCACCTATATAATTTCTTACAAATGCACCACCAGAATAACACTTCAGGGCAGACTTCAGCTGTGAGAATTGCAGCAGGGTGATGCCTTCATCTGACTGAATGGGGGGTGGGGGGTGAAGCAGTCTGTATTTTGCTAAACCACACATTTGTAAAACAAAAGTGGGCCATTAATGCAGTGATATGGAGCTACAAGCTTCTTGGCGTATGTAAGGAAAATTTAAGGAAAAAAATCGTAAGCTTCAGGGATTCTAGTGTTAAATAAGACACTGGGTTCTTTGAATGAGAGGATAATAAATCGGAGAAGTAATCATGTTTATATTTCTTAACTGCCTCCTGGAAATTAAACAGAGAAATCCTAATAATGTGTAAAAATAAAGTTAGCCTGTCTTTTTTCCACTGCTGTTCAGCAGTCCTACAGGCGTGCCACAGTTGCCATGTGGGGTCATTAAGCCATGGAGCAAGTCTCCCCTTTTTGCAGCATATTTTGAGAAATTAATTTAAAGCTAGGACGGAATTGTCAGTACTATTGCACTGGCCTTTTAGATCCAAACTGGAAAACATGGGTTTTAAAATCAGATGTATTAGAATTTAAAAAGCAAGGATATTGTGGAACGCAGCTTGTAGCAACATCATCAGTAATAGTCACATCCATCATTAAATAAAAAATGATCAGTAATGGGAACATCACATATATCAATATTATTAACTATAACTATAATACCAAGTGTAAGAACGAGATCAAGGGTGTGACCAAGAGAATGAGTTGGAGAATTAATATGCTGGATAAAATGAAATGAGTCCAATAATGATAAAAAATCATTAACCAAAGGTTTAGATTTACAACAAATGTGTATTTTTAAATCACCAACAATAAGAACTTTATCGTAGGAGAGTGTAATATCAGCCAAGAGATCAGAAAAGATCATATCATTATAGGAGGCCTATAAACCACAGCATACAGCAAAGAAAAAGAGTTACACACATCAAAAAGATACAGTTCGAAGCTACTAAACGGACCACTTGTAAGGCTCTGACACAAAGACAAACTTTAAAAAAAAAGAAACAAAAAAAAAAGTGCCAAGGCCCCTCCCGACAATGATGAGACACCTGAGGAGAGTTCAAAAATGAATAACCTAGTGGAGTGAAATCAGTAAAACAAAAACGATCATTATTAACAATCCAGGCCTCAGTGATGGGGGAAAAAAAATCCAGTTTGTTTCAGGTAATAAATTCTTGCAGATAATAGTTTTATTAGACACTACCCTCATGTTAAGGAGAGCAAGTCTGATAAACGTATAAAAGCTTGCTGTGGGGTGAACTTGGGTGAGCCCCCTAGAGCAGACAGAAAATTAAACACTGCCTTGAGATGGGGAAATTAAATCTGGTTTCCAGTGTTTGAGGGCCAGGGCGTTCATCCTGTAGAGGAGAAGATGGGTCATAGATGACTCTGAAGCATTGCGAATCTAAGCCTGGCAAGAAAAAGTTGAGCCGGTGTTGTTTAACAGCATGCTGACTCACCTTCTAGGTCGCCATCGGGATGGTCTGCGTCTCTGGGAGGCACTTGGCTTGCTCATATAAGTGAACACCGGTATCCAGATAAAGATGTCGGAAGAAGAATAAAACAAGGGTGGAGGTTCAAATAAAGTCCCTTCAGAAGATGAAAATTGACATAACATGCCAGAAAATACAGTATATTAAGTAAGGAAGCACGATCAAGGAGAGTAACCGCAGAGATATACTCAGTCAGTCAGTCATTTTCGAACCTGCTGTATCCTAACACAGGGTCACGGGGGTCTGCTGGAGCCACTCCCAGCCAACACAGGGCGCAAGGCAGGAACAAATCCTGGGCAGGGCGCCAGCCCACTGCAGGGCACACACACACCCCAAGCACACACTAGGGACAATTTAGGATCGCCAATGCACCTAACCTGCATGTCTTCGGACTCTGGGAGAACATACAAACTCCATGCAGGGAGGACCCGGGTAGTGAACCCAGGTGTCCTTACTGCGAGGCAGCAGTGCTGCCACTGCGCCACCGTGGCAGAGATATACTAACACATAAAAATTACATTGAAACATAAATTAACGAGACGAGGAGACAGACTTCCACACCATTCAGCGCCATCTTTTGTAGATATATTGGTGTACATATTGGTATAGCTGTGCTATTTCATGGAAGAAATTGAACATTTTTCTGTTTAGTGTGAGATATGGGGTTTATAGGAAAGAATACACCCTAATAATAGTTGGTATGATTTCAACTTCCAGTGGCTAAAGATAATATGAGAAGGGAAATAGGGGAAAGCAAAAGCAGTTTCAATGTATAACAAGCCTAGTAAAGAATAAATAAAGAGACAGCTATGTCTGAATTGGAGATAAAATAAAAGCCAGGCTGGTAATAGAATTTCAGGTCAGAAAGTTATACTCCAGCATTAAGCTTATTGTGAAACATTCCATAATAATTTGGAAATAAGTGAAATAACTTGTAGCTGGGCTGAAAATAATCTTATAGCTTTAGATGAATGTCCGCATCTTTCACCTGAATAACAGGGTTGTAGTAACAGTAGATCTGGAACATTAGTAAAATTAGATCTGATGTAATCTTTGAATTGTGTATTTTAAAGGACAAGTTTGCAGGGCCGGAACACAAAAGTTGCTGTTGTTTTAATTCAGAAGAAAACTCCTTTACCACCAGGTAAGACCCTTTCAAAATATTTTTTTATGCATTTTTGTGTCCTTTTTGTTTTCTAAGAAATATAGGATGTATTGTAGTACCATTACAAATATGTCCTTGAATTTGCAAAATGGTAATTTCACATTATATTGTAATCATGAGAATAAAGCTCAACCCTCACTTGTATGTATTGTGACAGATAGGTGGTGCTCTCGCTCCCTTGAACCCTCTGACACCACGCCCGACACCAGGTAAAAGTCCAATAATTGACTTCATTAGGACAAACACGTGCACAAAGCACCCTCCTCTCCACAATACTCATACAATAATATTACTAACAATACTCAATAAATCCTCCACTCTCCCAGACGCATTGCCACCCTTCCACCCAGCTCAGCTCAATGCTCTGGTGTTTTTCCCAGTCTTTTATAGTCCCTAACCCGGAAGTGTTTCCCATCCTTCAGTCCATGTGACTTCTTATCACTTCCGGGTCAGATAAAAAGTCCTCTTCTTCATCCCGGAAGCACGCCATTCCTCTTGTCCATGTGACTGACGTACTTCCAGGGCATAGGGTAAATAGTCGCTGCTCCTCCCTGCAGCGCCTTCTAGCGGCCCCCGTGGTATCCAGCAGGGCTGTAAAGGAAAACTCCAATGTCCATAATTCCCTGCTGGCATTCGGGGCACCTCCATGCTTCAGGGAGGGCTCCACCTGGCGGCCTGGGGGTATTGGCCGGGATGAACGGCCGGCCATATATCACAGTATGTATGCAGTATGTTAATATTGTGTGGACGTTTACGTGGCGCTATGTATTATAATATAGATACATTTGCACTGAAACAAATCTAATTAAAAAGCAATCTGAGAGACCAATAAAGTCCTGTGCAGTTCCTGAAAAGCACTAAGATATGTGAAAGCAATGTTAAGTATCAAAAACATTTTTTTAGATTAATCAGGATTAAAATGCATGAGTATTTTATACTAAAGTTAAGAAAGTTACCTACATTGTGAATAAACATACTGTATGACTTAAGGTACCAGTGTATTTTTACAAGTCCAAGAAATTACAATAAAATTGTGACTTTAAAACTATAATACTGCATCTAACTTTGATGCTTGCAACTGAACTTTTTACTTTGTCCGTTTTGTAAACACTGCTAACTTAAATTCAGACTTTTTTTTAGCATTTCATATAATTGTGAAAAGTTATTGCATCAAATTCAAGCTGTCTTTTCAAAAATTTCATTATACTTTATTTTTTTAGGGATGTTTGGATTCTCACAGTCTTAGGCAAGCAACTGTATTCATTATGTTAATCAATGAATTTCAGAATTGCTTCTTCTTTTATTAATAGGTGAAGATGTTGTTGCATCAGAAAGAGCAGCTGCTCTTTGCAATGCCTGTGATCTTTCTGGAAAATCTCTTTTTGTTCTTCCACATACTGATCATCTTGTTGGTTACATTATTCGGTAAGCATGTATTTGTTTAAATCTTTATTTAATGCCTTCTACCTGATACAATTTCTCTGCATGTGGTTTCCATTTCAATACTTCACATGTGGTAATAAGCCATATTCCCTATACATGTTATCAAACTGCTGTTTACATTTTTGTTTGGTAAATGCATGGAACTGAGAAAATCAGTATGGGAGTTAAGTCTGCTTTTTTTTTTAACCTGACAAAGTCACGGCTACATGTTGTTAATTTATTTTTTTAATTCTTTTTTTAATTCTTGATACTGACATAGGAATGATATGTATCTTAAAATAAAACTCATGATGTAGTTACTTTTTAAAAATAAAGACAGTGTTGACGGTGATGTTGGAATAGCTTTTTTTTGCTAAGGTTATTACAGTTTAAAACACATAAGCAGTAAAACTTAGGGAAAAAAAACTAAGAAAATACTTATTTATAATTTTGTAATTTTGTATAGTGTGACAGCTATAGGTTCTATTAAATGTTGCATTTGGATTCAAACAAGCAAGTCAACAAAGGTCACCTGAAGTTCTGGCTCCTCTAGCAGAGACTATTTTATGGATATTTGAGTAAATTGAAAGTTTCCATTAAATGTGTGTTTCCACAAGTGCACTAATTTCACATGCTGTTTCAAGCTGATGAAGAATTTGCTAAAGTCTCGGATATAGCAGACCATCTACAGCTGCATCATAATTCCACGTTAAAATAACCACTTATTTTGCAAATGGTGAAAAATTCTAAAATTTAACCCATTGTTGTTGGATTACTATTTCAGATTCGCAAAGATCATCCAACGATCTGTAGTAACATTTTGTCCTTGAAAATTATACAACAGCATGTATCCTGATAGCAATGTTGCAACAAAAATGTCGCCTGTCATTGTCCATAGTTTGGATAGGGTTGTCCATGCTGACATGGAAGTGAACTTAAAAAAAGATGTACATAGTCATCTTGGACTGGTAAGAAACAGCGTTTAAAACAATGAGAAAGACAAAGAAAGTGGCAGATCATAACAAGTGAACACTAGCAGAATAGAAAAGAGCAATACTGAAGTAAAGTTATTGTGTTTTGGCGCTGCTCAAGTTTAGAGCTGGAGGTGATTGGTTCAACCTAATGTTTAATTCGTGTTATGCGTTGCAGAATAGCTGTTTATTATTCAAAGTAATGTTAATTTTATGAATATTCATGTACAGTACATCTGGAAAGTATTCACAGCGCATCACTTTTTCCACATCTTGTTATGTTATAGCCTTATTCCAAAATGGATTAAATTCATTCAACACCCCATAATGACAACGTGAAAAAAGCACATATACATAAGTATTCACAACCTTTGCCATGAAGCTCAAAATTGAGCTCAGGTGCATCCTGTTTCCCCGATCATCCTTGAGATGTTTCTGTAGCTTAATTGGAGTCCACCTGTTTCTAAATTCAGTTGATTGGACATGATTTGGAAAGGCACACACCTGTCTATATAAGGTCCCACAGTTTACAGTTCATGTCAGAGCACAAACCAAGCATGAAGTCAAAGGAATTGTCTGTAGACCTCCGAGACAGGATTGTCTCAAGGCACAAATCTGGGGAAGGTTACAGAAAAATTTCTGCTGCTTTGAAGGTCCCAATGAGCACAGTGGCCTCCATCATCTGTAAGTGGAAGAAGTTCGAAACCACCAGGACTCTTCCTAGAGCTGGCCGGCCATCTAAACTGAGCGATCAGGGGAGAAGGGCCTTAGTCAGGGAGGTAACCAAGAATCCGATGGTCACTCTGTCAGAGCTCCAGAGGTCCTCCGTGGAGAGAGGAGAACCTTCCAGAAGGACAACCATCTTTGCAGCAATCCACCAATCAGGCCTGTATGGTAGAGTGGCCAGACGGAAGCCACTCCTTAGTAAAAGGCACATGGCAGCCCACCTGGAGTTTGCCAAAAAGCACCTGAAGGACACTCAGACCATGAGAAAGAAAATTCTCTGGTCTGATGAGACAAAGATTGAACTCTTTGATTTGAATGCCATGCGTCACGTTTGAAGGAAACTAGGCACTGCTCATCACCAGGCCAATACCATCCCTACAGTGAAGCATGGTGGTGGCAGCATCATGCTGTGGGGATGTTTTCCAGCGGCAGGAACTGGGAGACTAGTCAGGATAAAGCGAAAGATGACTGCAGCAATGTACAGAGACATCCTTGATAAAAACTTGCTCCAGAGCGCTCTTGACCTCAGACTGGGGTGACGATTCATCTTTCAGCAGGACAACAACCCTAAGCACACAGCCAAGATATCAAAGGAATGGTTTCAGGACAACTCTTTGAATGTCCTTTAGTGGCCCAGCCAGAGCCCAGACGTGAATCCGATTGAACATCTCTGGAGAGATCTTAAAATGGCTGTGCACCGACGCTTCCCATCCAACCTGATGGAGCTTGAGAGGTGCTACAAAGAGGAATGGGCGAAACTGGCCAAGGGTGGGTGTGCCAAGCTTGTGGCATCATATTCAAAAAGACTTGAGGCTGTAATTGCTGCCAAAGGTGCATCAACAAAGTATTGAGCAAAGGCTGTGAATACTTATGTACATGTGATTTCTCAGTTTTTTTATTTTTAATAAATTTGCAAAAACCTCAAACTTTTTTCACGTTTCATTATGGGGTGTTGTGTGTAGAATTTTGAGGGAAAAAATGAATTTAATCCATTTTGGAATAAGGCTGTAACATAACAAAATGTGGAAAAAGTGATGCGCTGTGAATGCTTTCTGGATGCACTGTATATAGTTGTAAGGAAGCAATAAATGGAAATATAGGAAGTCAGTGATTAGACAACAAGCTTCACAAATACTCAGTTTTTGTTAGTCCCTTTGAAGCAAAGCCTATAAGTATTATTGTAAATTAACTTGATAAATATATAGTGACGTTTATTGCAAATTGGTAATTATTTGTAATTTGATTCTTTTCAGTTTCTCTCTAGCATCATAAAATCGAAGTCAAATTGTAGCAAGGCACAATCTCCTGACTCTATGAATCTTTTGTGAAGTAGAGTTTAGCTGCTGTTTAGTTTCTGATTCAAACACCAATGATGAGAACAGTACAGTGAAAAGACTTTCGGCAGTTGGGATTCAGTTTCGGTAAGATTGTGTCATGGATGACATTGATAAACTCTCTCATGCCGGCTCAGCCAAGGGCATCTGTGAAAGGAGAGAGGCACGTGCAATCAGATAAGTTTGCATCTAGGTGTACAAACAGCCGTGCTGACAGCGAGGCGGAGCTACACGCTGATTCACTCAGGGAAGCAGGTTTGCACTCAGGTGCACACCCTGAAGATGATCTTATCCCTTGGGGAACACTGTTTGCCCTCAAAATGCCTGTGCCTAGACAGGAAAAGCAGTCAAGGCTAACAGAAGATCTCGATGCCTGCTTTGACTTGTATCTCACATTTGGCAATTATACTTCAAATCTAAATAGACTGAAACAAAAGGATCACTGCATAGATGCTCAACCATGCCCGGATTTTTTCAATCTGCTGTCTCGGCACAATGCACAGCCATACAATCCAAGCACAGTAAATCAAACAAAGATACTTCCAATGACAGACTTTGCTAGCTAGCATGCTGTGAGTTGGTAAATTCAGGACTTAGCCAGTTTGATTATCGGCCTGAGACTTCAGGGTTTGGAAGTCTTCATTCTTTAACACTACTGGAGGCTTGTGGCTCTCAGCCGCAGAAGAGCTGGACCTGCTAACAAAGTGGTTGGGAAAGGAATCGTCCAAGAATGTAAAGAGAATCCGTCAAGTGCACATCAATAACCCAGGAGTAGCCCTCTGGAAAGCCTGGGACAGGTTGAATGCTGCACCAGAAGTAACTGAAGATGACTCTAGAAGATTGGTGGTTCAACTCAACCAGGAGACTTTACAGACAAGAACCTACACAGACGTCAGTGACGAAGTGTGCAAACTCTTGCCAACAAGTTCAGGAGTATCTTTCTACACTCCAGCAGTATCACAAGTAGAATAAATGTCATCGGAATCTTCAAAAAGAAGATGATATGCTTCTGAAAAACTAACAAACTGCACATAATAAATGGCTGATGACAGTAGCCAAAACAGTCTATCCCCGCACAGATGGGAAAGTGCGGAAAGTAGAACTTAAAACTGCAGACTGTGATGTTTCAAAAACTTAACTTCTGATGAATGTCTCAGTAATCTTGATTTTTCTCAACAGACAATTAAGAATGAAATAGGTTATAATCTGTTCATGTTAGATTTTGGTAGTTGCGTCACAGATGCCAGACGGGGAGTGTTCTGCCTTGCAGAACAGCTGTTTGTTATTCAAAGGAATGTTAACATAACTTTATGAATATTCATGTAAATAGTTGTAAGGAAGCAGAAATAGAAATACAGAAAATCAGTGGATAGCAAGCTTTGCGAATAATCAATGTTCGTTAGTCCCATCAAAGCAACACCTTTATTATTTTAAGTTAACTGGATAAGTATATAATAGTTATACTGCTTATTGCAAATCGGTAATTATTTGTAATTTGCTTCTTTTCAGTTTCACTCTAACTTCATAAAATCAAAATAAAATTGGAGCAAGGCTTTATCTCCTGACTGTTTGAATCTTTTGTGAAGTAGAGTTTGGCTGCTGTTTAGTTTCTGGCTCAAATGCCAAAGACGGGAACAGTACAATTAGACTCCAATTCTTCAGGATAATGAAACCTATTTTTTTCAATTATATGGTTTATTAGTGCTTTTATTTTATCACGTCAAATCATTTTTGTATTCTAGATTTCTCTTTTTCAAGAATATTGAAATGATTTGTGAACTGGAGCAACTTGGTAATTGTCAGTACTGGTTGATATTTTTAAACAGTTTTACAATCAGTGACTTTTTTTTTTTTTTTTTTTTTACCTCTAATCTAATTGTAATCTAACAATGACAGTTAATAATGAGCAGAGGAACTCCCAGGACAAATGACACTAAAAGGCTGAAATGATTTATAGTTAGGGTGCTCAATATTAAATAACAGTTTAAATAACCAAAACACCAGGAAGACCAAAATTAAAATTCTGGTAATGACAATGGAAGTCTTAAAAGCCAAATAAAAGGCACAATTACCCCCAAGTAACATTCATAAATGCTTGCTACGTTCCAATAAAAAATTACCCAACCTGATTTTTTTAATTTATGAATTGACACCAAAACACAGAAAAAGGAGAAGACTCGAAAAATACCAAACTTATCCTTTAATTAAGGTAGGTGGTGTATAAATAGAAGAAAAATCTTGATACGTTATATTGTACATTTCCTTTAATAGATTGCAATTTTGGGATCTCAAAGCAGTAGATATTAATTAAAGGCACTGCAGGTCCTTCTGTGGGGCTTTATAGCATTCAGATAGCAGCCTGGCTGTTATAAATAATACCTATATAATATATACTGGAATGATGTGTCTCAGCGATTTAAAAGTCCTGTTACTCTGAGATGATGACTCACCTTATGGATTTGGTCCATAACCACACTTCGGAAACTTACTGTATATCAGTAATTCTCAATTTGCTTTGCTGAATAAACTTTTTAGGTAGGGGTATAAATTAGCCATCATATTATCTACCCATTCATAGACCTTTATCCATGAGATTAACCATCTCCTACTCCATGCAGATGTGTGATTGTATGTCTAACTGTAGTTGAGATTTCATAAAAAAATAACATTTCTTAAAGATGTACCCAATGGAAATGTACAATATATTTAAATATATATATATTTTTTTTTTTTAAATATAAAGGTAAAATTATCGATTACATTGGACTGTGATGGAGGGCAAGTCTAGGGTCCCATGTATAAAACATTGCAAAAAAAAAACAAACTGATTTATAAAACCTTGCATACACACATTTATATGTACTTTACATTAATAAATCACACTCATCCTGTAAATGTGTGTATGTGATCATGGTGTGAACCAAAGGATAGCTGAGACATAAGAATTGTTGAGGTAGCCAACCTGCCGATTTCCCCATTTCAATACTGAACAAATCAAAAAAGGGATTTAGTACGGTCACAGAATGTAAATAGTGCAGTTCAGTTAGTGCCTATGAGAAGGGCTCCGTATCTCTCTCTGTCTCATTTCAGGGTCCAAATGACGACCATGATCTGTAATTGTCCTGTTTAATCTGTCTTATCCTGGCAGGGGCAGCTCTTCCAATACTTGCTGGGGGCGTGGTTATGCCTTATTTCCTGGTGATGGCTCCTCGCTGTAGATGAAACGGTGATATGGTTAGTGGCAGTTCCCCCTCCTGCCTGGCAGCGATTATCTGAGCCTTTTGGGGGATTCTCAAGCATTCATGCATGACAATGCCTTGAACCACGTCTGGTTGCTACCCTGGACCAACTATATATGGAGAAAGCTAACTAACCTTAGCTGCATTTCCTATGTGATTAAGGGTGCCATCATGTCCCACTTTTTTGCGGTAAAAAAACATACGTTCTCCCATCAAGCTTTCTCATATAAATCCAGACTTTTGTGTGGAAAATTGCATACACACATATTTCAAATCTTTTTTTTTTTTTTTTTTTAAATATACATGAGCTTTATTGGCAAACGTCCAGATGCCACATTTATAAATTGTAATGTTGGAGAAGTTGAATCATTATAATAATAATAATAATATTTTATTTATATAGCGCCTTTCCCATGCTCAAATTATAATTTGCAGTCAGTGAGCCACGATGTTATTTTTAGTTTAACATTAATACTGAATGCATATTTGTACATTCTTCGCTTACAGAATGACACTTACATATTTCCTATCCTCTTACCTTCATTTCTAGATAATGGACTGTTTTTCTTTCTTGTGCAGTTAACTTGCCTCAAGCCACAGGAGAAGTTAACTAGTACCAGTGGCATGCATCTGTCTCCCCCAACATTTGACTAACTTCTGTTGTGACTCATTTTTACCATCAGGAGAGGTTCTCAGGCAAATTAAAAGTGAATATATTGAAAATATACCAAATATAAAAGCTGAAATAACCTCTCTGAAGGTAAATTTGAAACAGTAAACTAATTTTATAATTGAAACTACATAGACTGTTTCTAAGGTTTAGCAATTTTCAGTGGCAGGTTTTTTGAAATTTCAAAATGTTGTTCAGTTCACTGTATTCAGTACACCTCAATTAAAATGTAACTTTCTTGACAAATTTCCTTTTTGAGTGTGTTACAATTATTAATAATATCGGTCCACAGGGAGCTGAACATGGGAAAAAAAAAATCTTAGCATTAGGTGGAATCTGAGTGTCAGTCATTTTTTAGTGTGGTTGTGATGTAATAAATATTAAAATATTGCTAATATTAAATGCAATTTAAGGGTCACATTTACTAGATTCTCAAAAAATATTTTGAAATCATAATGAATGTATTGCCAGTATTTGATGCATCAATCAGCCTAGTTGCCAACATGGTGCAATGCATAAAAGATTAAATGCAATTCCTTTTAGTGTATATTCCTATTGAGAAGAAGCCAAAATTGTAGTTTTATATCAAGTTGTAATCATTTTAGCAAGGGACATCTACAGCGATTATGTTTAACAAAACATTTGTTAATGGCACAACACTCAAAAAGATTTTGAATACAAGTTGTCTGTGTATTGTTAGAATTGACTTAAACAATCGGCATAAATTTAAACATACTTCTGCTATCTTTTTTAATTGAAATCATTGACTTTTATACTCTTTTTTTTTTTTTTTATTGATGATCGCTG
>NC_041398.2:145336666-145499166 GCF_900747795.2 Erpetoichthys calabaricus | reverse complement strand
CAGGGTTATTTCTTGGTTTGTACTTAGTGCAGCCATGAAAGGTTTCTGTACCAAGCAATCCTGTATTGAAAGATATGGGTCCAGAACATTAATAGATAAATGTACTGAATAGCCACCTGTTTTAAATTGTCTGATGTTTGTATTTAACCCTTTAACCGCCAACTCCCTAAATATTCCCCAAGCCAGGCGAAATCTGAACAATTTTCGTTTTTTTACTTTTTTACATTTTTTTTACATTTTTTACATTTATTCAAGCAGTATTGACCACTAAATGTTGTGCAAGTTGCCAGTGTATACACGAAATCTATAAATGTAACCTGAATTCTCAGCTAAGCAAAACATCTTGATACCAAACCGTGCCCTTTTCAATGGTAGATACTGTCGAAACTGTAAGCGGCCCTTCCACGACAATAAACTTTCATCAACTGCAACTGACGGTCCTGGCATGTAGGGCAACTGAAATGCTTCAAATAAATGATCAATCAAAGGACGTAGCTTGAACAAGTGGTCGCGGTTTGGATCTTTCTTATCTGGCTTGTTTCTGTTGTCATTCAAATGAAAGAATTTCAGCAGCAAAGAGAATCGGTTACGTGTCATGACAGCTGCAAAAATAGGTGTTGCATACATAGGATCTGTAGACCAGTACATCTCAATATCTGGTTTTCTGATTATTCCCATCAACATCAAAATCCCAATGAATTTTTTCATTTCGTTTTCATCAGTGTCAAACCAAGCACGAACACGGGAATGTGGAGGTAAATTGGGATTTTTCTCAATAAACTGTGCTGCATACAGATTTGTCTGATGAACAAAATGTCTGATCAAATCAGGTGACACAAACAGCTCATAAAACTGCTCAGCAGTGTAATTGTTTACATCAACAATAAAGCCACACGTTCCCTCAAACGAATGCAGAAAAGGTAGTTCACCACGGGCAGCAGCCCAGCTGAGATGCTGGGGATACACCCACTCAGCGCCGTCATCCGATGCGTCTTCATTCACAGTATCATGCAGCGCACGTTGCTGCTCATCACTGTCGCTAAAATCTTCTTCAGAACTGCTACAATCATGATCAGAACTGTCCAAAAATCGCCTGCAAAGCCTCACTTGAAGTCAGTTTACGTTTCGCCATATTCACAGCTGTTACATGCGAATCACGTCACATGACCGGCCAAAACAACCACAGACTTGTCGAAATACAACGTAGTAATAATACCCACGCCAAACCGTCAGTTATACTACTTGCCAGGCATTCATATAACCACAGGCAAATGTGCCGGATAATTCCGGCAGTATGGCGTTAGCAATAAAACAACGGTGCCGGATATATCCGGCAGAGGGCGGTTAAGGGGTTAAATGTTAGAATTTTATGTGAAGGATATTATATGCTCAGAGATCATTATTCTAACAAGTGTATCTAAGAAATTAAATTGAGTGGCAAAATTATGGCTTTCTGAAAATATTTAAATTTACATTTCATGGATTTACTTAAGAACAAAGCCTCCTGTCTGTTGCTGCTGGTATACTCTGTAACACTTGGGAAATCTCAATAGGAGGAAGATGATTTTAAAAAATTAGAAGTTGTTATTAACACTAAAATCCCTGCAGCCTACAAAAAAACTCATAATCCCGGGCCACTTTAAATTCTTTTGCACCTGTCAATTAGCGTCTTTTGTTTTGTAAATGTGTCGATCAACACAAGTAGCAAGCAGAACCCACAACCTCTTGAGTATGAGTCAGCAGCTGTTATTGCTGCACCACCCAAGTGGTCGTGTCAGCGCCGAACCCTAATCCGATTTCTTTTTCTTCAGTTATATTTTTGAATAAAAACGTACTTGTTTTGTTATACGTGTATCTTTTGTGAACAGTGTTTATTTGATATTTGGACTTCAGTCTTCACACATTATACACTTAATGTCAAAATTTTGTCATTAGTACTGTAACATGCAAAAAGTTTGTTTTAGATATGTGTTCAACATGTCTTGCATTTCTCGCATTTCCTGTCATCCTACATTTACATAGATCATTGTAGACACGGAACACACATGAAATGCACGTGTTCCAAATAGCAATATATTATTTACCCTATACAACTCCAGGCACCTCACACCACAATAAACAGGATTTGAGCTGGGAGATCTTTTT
Source organism: Erpetoichthys calabaricus (assembly GCF_900747795.2). Lineage (NCBI taxonomy): Eukaryota > Metazoa > Chordata > Cladistia > Polypteriformes > Polypteridae > Erpetoichthys > Erpetoichthys calabaricus. The sequence goes on along the minus strand of NC_041398.2, from coordinate 145,497,021 downwards.
GCCTGATTTCACTGCAGTGGTGGGAGGGATGGGACAGCAATCTGCTTGCTGCTTGTGCTGATCAACACATTTACAAAACAACAGACGCTAATGGAGACGTGCGAAGAAATTTAAGGTGGCCCAGGATTACAAGTTTTTTTTGTAGGCTTCTGGGATTCTAGTGTTAAAATCTGACATGATTTAAACTTTATTTTAGCCTTTACTCTAATAAAACATGGATTTGTATATCCACTGTATGCCATCCATATTCAGTTTACGTATCACAATATTTCCGCTAGTTATTTGTGTAGTATTTTGGCATTTGCACTCTATGCTATAATATCTTTGTGTTCTTTGTTTTTACATGCAGCAGCAAATCGATTAATGGGATTATACAATTTATACAGTTTGATTTAAAGCAACAGTATTGAAAATTTTACTTTAATATACAAAAATGTATTTAGGTATGGTTTATAATTTGTTAGTTGTAGTCATAATCAGTGCCTTTTGTGATAGTCTTGTACCTTTCCCCAGATCTCCTTTATTAACCTTACTTGTTTTCTGTGGTCATTTGTCTTCATTTTGGTTTACTTTGTGGAAAATCTGTGTCAAACTGTTGGACCTCCAAAAGAGAGGGGTTATTTTATATGCTCATTAATTGATTCAGAATTTATTTCCTGAACAACTGAAAGGTTTTCAGTTTGTTACTTCTAATTTGTCATGTTGTCCAGTTTGGAAGATCAGCTGCAAAAAATCTTAATGTGTACAGTTTTGTAAATTTAGAATCTTCAACATTTAAAATCTTTCATTTTTTTTAGTCTGATTATTTTTTCTGTATTTTATTAATAAGCAAAAGTTTGTTTTTTTCTGCAAATGGATGATTCAGAAATGAATGCTGTGGACAGAATGTTAACAGCGTATGTATTTAATTGTTCTATTTTATCATTTTAATGCAATTTTATAGTACTGTTGTCTTTATTTATTTTTGTTTGCAGAGTTTCGAGAAGACTGTAGTTCCTTAATATTTTTTTTTTACTTTTACAGTATCCACTCTAATTGATGTAATACTTTTAAACATTTTAGTGTTAAAGAAATAATAATGTACTTTTTTTTTAATTGTTTGCATTTTGATTTTTTCATATTCCTTAGGTATTATCGGACTGCTTACAACCTTGTTCATGAATTGAGAGCTCATGAAACAAATATGTTGGAAATAAAGAATATGGCTGGATTTATTAACTACAAGGTCAGCACAGCTTTGTGTCTATATTTTTCTCATCTAGGGACAGGGGAAATGAAAGATAAATTCACGTAATCCGGCAAAAATTTGCAGACCTTCTTTAGAAGTAGAATAGGGTTTGAACCTTATATTTAAATGGTTGTACACTCTTAAATGTCCACTAGGAGGCAGTTGTGGTTTATTTATTTTTCACTGTGCCTCTCCCATCACATTCCATTAAGTCTTTGTTTACAAAGATTATCTTCAAAAAATTATACCCTTCCTTTCTTATTCATATTTACTTAATTGCACTTTCTAAGCTTCAGTTTTGTCCTTATATATTATGCCTGACTCTCTGTCCTCTTTTTGCCCTTCTGCTCTTTGTCTACTGGATGTATGCTTCTTTAATATGTATGTGATAAGAGACAAAGTATTTGCATGAGGACCACACAAAGCTATTTACTTCACTTTTGTTTTTGGGCTAACCAGGCAGTTTTCAACAAATAAAATTACTTAGTTTCTAGGAATGCTCGGATCGATCGGGCGCCAATCTAAATCGACCAATTCCCACTAAAAAAAGACCCAATCAGTGATCGTTAAATTGGCTGATCAAAAAATCTGATCTTTTCATCCCCTGTTTTTCTAATCTTTAAGGTAATTTAGGTGTAGTGCTTTTTTACACAAAGTATTATGGTTTTTTTTTTTTTTGGTTTTTTTTAATTTGCTGCAAACTTCCTGCATTGTAAACAAAGAGTGGTCAAAGCTTGTTTTATCAGGGAGCTTAGCCTTTACATTAAAGAAAGTAGAATAATAGACTGAGAAAACTGAATTGGAGAAGTCGTCCTATGTGTTTAGGCAAACAGCAAGAAAAACTACTGTGGAAACCCAGCCCCCAGACACAGACCGACAGACACCAGAATGTCCAAAACACACACTTTTATTTTCTGTTATGGCACCACAATGCCTTATCCCAACAACTCTTCTTTCTCTTTCTCTCTCTTCCTTGGACCTCCACTCACCTCCTCACAAGCTCCGTCTCCTTCCTTCCGACTCCGGCTCGTCTACTGGAGGGTGGCGGCCCCTTTTATAATAACTCGGATGGGCTCCAGGTGCTCCGTCTGACGACACTTCCTGGTGTGGCGGAACTGCTGCCATCCAGGGTTCCATAACCATCCGGGTGCCCCCTGGCGGTGGCCACGTCCTCACATAGGGGTGCGCTCCGTTTCAGTAGCCCCCAAGCAGACTCGGGCGGCTGCCCTCTCGTGACCCAGGGGAGGTATCGTTCCTCTCATGGACCATCCAGGCGTCCCGGCTGGGTATGGTCCCCAGCCGGCTGGCACACTACATTAACACTACAAAAAAACTCGTAATCCCGGCCCACCTTAAATTCCTTCACACCTCTCCATCAGTATGTTTTGTTTTGTAAATGTGTCGATCAGCGCAAGCAGCCTGCTATCCCATCCCCTCCACCGCCGCAGAAAGGGCAAAATGTTCTCCCAGCTCAAGTCTTTATTTATCTGGTTGTGAGGTACCTGGAGCTGTATAGGATAAATAATATATATATTGTAATTTGGAACACATACATTTCATATGTTTTCCGTGTCTACAATGATCTATCAATTTCAGTTCTTTATTGTCATGTGTACAAGTACCATGTACAATGAAATGCTTACTTGCATGTGTGCCCGCAAATAGTGAACATAGACAAAAAAAAAAACACACACAATAAATAAATTAATATAAATAAATAAAACCAGAATCCTAGTAATAAATAGAGACAGTGGAAGAAGTATATGTGCAGGTAGCAGTGGAGGTGACACAAGTTACTGATTGTTCATGAGTCTGATTGCAGTTGGGTAGAAACTGTTCCTAAACCTGGAGGTGCGCGTCCGAATGAAAACTTTAGTCGCTTCCCAGATGGGAGAAGGGTGAAAAGTGACAGTGCAGGGTGGCTGGGGTCCCACCTGATATGGTTGACTTTCCTGAGACAGCGTGTAGTGTGGATGTCATGAATCGCAGGGAGCTGTGTGCCACTGATCTGCTGTGCTGTGTTCACCACACTCTGCCGAGCTCTGCAGTCCTGAACTGAGCAGTTGCTGTACCAGGATGGATTCCACAGTACACCTGTAGACTCTGCACAGGGTTCTGGGGGACATCCGGGCCTTACTCAGTCTCCTGAGGAAATAGACGAGTTGTTGGGCTTTCTTGACTACTGCCGCAGTGTGACTTGACCATATAAGGTCATTGGTGGGGTTGACTTCGAGGAACCTAAAGCTGCTGACCTGCTCCACAGCCTCACCTACGATGTAGATGGGGCTGTGCTCTGTTGCCTGTTTGCGGAAATCCACAATCATCTCCATAGTTTTGCTAATGTTGAGGGTGAGGTTGTTGTCCTGACACCATTCTGCCAGGACTCTGACCTCCTCCCTGTAGGCCGTCTCATTGTCCTCGCTGATCAGACCTATTACAGTGGTATCGTCAGCAAACTTTTTTTTCTTTGGGACAGGGATGATGGCTGTGTGCTTGAAGCAGGTGGGGACAGATGAAACTCTCAGAGATGTGTTAAAAATATCCGTAAAGACAGCAGCTAGCTAGTCGCAACATTTTTTTAAAACACGACCTGAGACTCCGTCTGGGCTGGGTGCTTTGTGGATGATGAGTTGGGGAAAAAGTCTTCTTCACGTCATTCTCTGAGAGCCTCAGGCTGGAGTCTTGCAGCGCTGCGGGGGGTTGCACAGGCCTGTCCGTGTTAGCGAGTTCAAAGCGAACGAAAAACACGTTCAACTCGTTCAAGCGTGAAGCGGCGGTAACTATGGCCGTGTGTGTCCGGGGTTTGTATTCCGTGATCAGCTGTATACCCTGCCACATCAGACGAGTGGCTGCTGTGCTGTTAAACTGAGAGTCTAGTTTGTGGGCATACTGACGCTTTGCATATTTAATGGCTTTTCAGAGATCATACCTGCTCTTTAATGTATACCTGTGTATCTCCGGAGTGAAACTCGCTGCTGTGCTCACGGATCCGCCGGTGTACTTCAACACACATCCAGGGCTTCTGGTTGGGAAATATGCGTACAGACTTTGTGGGTACGCAGTGATCCACACATTTCCCGATGAAGCCTGTGACATCTGCGGCATACTCGTCCAGATTCTCAGAGGACTCTCTGAAAACATCCCAATCCACAGATTCAAAGCAGTCCCTAAGTTTCTCCTCCGCTTCCGGGGTCCAACAGTGCACCTCTCGCAAGACCGGCTCTGCGCGCTTCAACTGCTGCTTGTAAACAGGGAGGAACAGCACAGAGCGGTGGTCTGACTGCCCAAGGTTCGGCCGCAGGAGCGAGCGATACGCGTTTTTGTGTGCAGTATAGCAGTGGTCCAACATGTTAGCACCTATAGTGGGACAGGAGATGTGTTGGTAGTATTTGGGGTAAACAGACTTGAAGCTTGCTTTGTTGAAGTCCCTGGCAATGATAACCAGACCTTCAGGGTGTGTGTTTTCACAGTCCGTAATGAGGCCATACATTTCCTTAAGTGTGGTGCTGGTGTTTGCTTGTGGAGGGATGTAAACAGCCGCCATGTGTACAGCTGTAAACTCCCTAGGCAGGTAAAGCGGCTGGCACTTCATGATCAGACACTCCAGGTCTGGTGAACAGGTTTGTGAAATGACTTCCACATCCGTACACCATGCATTGTTGATGAGGAAGCATATCCCGCCACCTCTCTTTTTCCCGGAGGAGACCGACCGATCAGCACAGTGGATAGAGAAGCCGTCTGGCTGGACAGCCGAATCCGGCATGCAGGTGGTGAGCCATGTTTCCGTGAGGCAGAAAACCCAACAGTCATGTAAATGTCGCTGAAAACAAAGTCTACCACAGATAATCGTCTAGTTTGTTGTCCAGAGACTGGGCATTGGCCAGGAAAATGCTAGGCAGTGGAAGTTGCAGTCCTCGGCGTTAAGTCCTCTCTTGGATCCCGGCACACCAGCCACGTTTTCTCCTCCATGTCCTCTAGGTGTGGTCGGGTGGGTCGCGTCCGCCACCTTGGTCTCGAGTCATTGTGGCGAGCAGCCCCTGGTTGCTCCGATGTTTACCAATGTTGTACGGCCGTACTTAGTAAAACGGCTAACAGGCAGTACAAACAGCAACAATAACAAAAATACAGACACAAAAATAAAAAGTCTGTTAGGAGCAGCACACAACACATTGTCTCTCTCCAGCGCTATGTCAGAGGCTTTATGGTAATATTTACATTCTTTTTTGCTCATTCCATTTTCATAATTAACTTTTGGTAGATTTAATGCTTTTTATGATGACATTGATAAATTGATATAGTAAATTTTGTTCCTTCTTTCAGATATGCCGACTTTGTTTTCAACACAGCATACCACTGGAAGCTATTGCGCAGTTCAGGAAACACATTGACCTTTGCAAGAAAAAAATTGGAAGTGCAGAGCTGGGTTTTGAGCACATTGCCTGGATGTCTAAACAGTAAGTCAGCAAACCAAGTGTTTGTATGTGAGTAGTATTTTACATTAAAAATAAAAACATTTTTGAGTTAGATTTTTCTCTTTTAAATATGGAGGGAATTTGTAATGGAGATAAGCTCAATGACGTGTTTCACATAAGAAAGCAAGTTCTAACCTTCCACAACAAACATTGCAAATCACAGAGGTTCTTCTTCAGCTACTCCAGTTAGGGATTGCCACAGCGGATCTTCTTTTTCCATATCTTCCTGTCCTCTGCATCTTGCTCTGTTACACCCATCACCTGCATGTCCCCTTTCACCACATCCATAAACCTTCTCTTAGGCCTTACTCTTCTCCTTTTGCTTAGCAACTCTGTCTTTAGCATCCTTTTCCCAATATACCCAGAATCTCTCCTCTGCACATGTCCAAACCAACACAATCTCGCCTCTCTGACTTTGTCTCCAAACTGTCCAACCTGAGCTGACCCTCTAATGTACTCGTTCCTAATCCTATCTGTCTTCGTCACACCCAGTGCAAATATTACCATCTTTAACTCTGCCACCTCCAGCTCTGTCTGCTGTTTTTTGGTCAGTGCCACCGTCTCCAACTCGTATAACACAGCTGGTCTCACTACCATCCTGTAGACCTTCTCTTTCTTGCTGATACCAGTCTGTCAAAAATTATTCCTGAATCTCTTCTCCACCCATTCCACCTTGCCTGCACTCTGTTTTTCACCTCTCTTCCACAATCCCCATTACTCCATACTGTTGATCCTAAGTATTTAAACTCTGTGATTACTGAAGAGAATTATGTTCATTTTGTCTCATAGATGTTTGCTTTAAAAAGCAAATATCAGGCATGTGTTCCTTTTTTGGATAAGGAATTTAAAATATTTTGTCGTACTTTGAAATTGAATGTGTCCTTTTTCTTAAAACATTTTGAAATGAAATTCTTGTTTTTAGGCCTTTTTCCAACAACAGACCCAGCACACTATAGTATACTTGCAGACATAGTTTGACTAAAAGCCATGTAATAAAAATATGCAGAGAATCATCATGCTATGAGTTGTGTATATTGTGCCCATTATTTTCAAATCTCTCATGTTTAAGTTAAAGGAACACTTCACTGAAAGGTGATTTTTTTTTTCTTCTTCATTTTACTTAACCCTTGTAGCTGGTAGTGATGGGTGAGAAAAGATTTTTAATCTTATCACATGTTTTGATGTGGAATGGACAAATATTTATATGATATCATATAAGCAATTAATGACCAATGCTGTGCAATGGCAAACGATGTGAAAAACATCAATGGGGGTGGAGAAAAAAATATCTTGTGTTGCTCATGTCGCATAATCCATGTCAGTTATCTAGTCTAGTTGTATACTGAAAACATGTTGACATGTTCTGATCTTTATTTATATTAAAAGTTTGTGCAGTCACCCATTGTTTTAGAGGTTAATTTCATTTGGTTGTGTTTTTTCATTTCTTTTCCTCCCAGATTTCAGTCATTTGGTGATCTTTTTGATGAAGCAGTCAAGTTGGGTCTTACAGCAATCCAGACCCAGAATCCTGGATTTTATTATCAGCAAGCTGCATATTATGCACAAGAACGAAAGCAACTTGCAAGTCAACTATGCAGTCATGAGGCAAGTTTCAAAATACAGACTGAAATTAATTTCAGTGGATCTTCTACTTCTCCTTTCGGCTGCTTCCGTTAGGGTTTGCCACAGCGGATCATTTTCTTCCATATCTTTCTGTCCTCTGCATCTTGCTCTGTTACACCCATCACCTGCATGTCCTCTCTCACCACATCCATAAACCTCCTTCGCTTAGGCCTTCCTCTTTTCCTCTTCCCTGGCAGCTTTCTCCTTAGCATCCTTCTCCCAATATACCCAGCATCTCTCCTCTGCACATGTCCAAACCAATGAAATCTCGCCTCTCTGACTTTGTCTCCCAATCGTCCAACTTGAGCTGACCCTCTAATGTACTCATTTCGAATCCTATCCATCCAAGTCACACCCAGTGCAAATCTTAGCATCTTTAACTCTGCTCCCTCCAGCTCTGTCTCCTGCTTTCTGGTCAGTGCCATCGTCTCCAACCCATATAATATAGCTGGTCTCACTACCGTCATGTAGACCAGTGGTCCCCAACCTTTTTGACAGCAAGGACCACTTTATTAGATGCAAATTTTTCCACAGCCTGGGGGGGGGGGGGGGGATTTTTCTTCTTTTTTTGCATATAACAAAGACATATGCTTTGCATTTACCATTCCAACAGATTGCACATCACAAACATTAACACTGCTATCTTTTTCTCGCGTCTGCCGTTTCTATAGGTGGGTGACAATGAGTTAAATTCCATTGGATGTTTTTTAAATGTTGACGAGCAATAAGCAAAAGATATCACAGAAAACCACAGAAAACAAAAAACAGCAAAAAAAAAAAACTACGAGGAAAGTTCGAAGAAAGAGATTTTTTTACAGTGTTTCTGTTTGGGGATCTTTGTGCAAACATGCACAACTGAGCAGCGACCACAGAACTAACTGCTCTGTGGATGATTCATTCAAGCATTTCAAAGTCACTTCATTGTAATGAAAGTATCTGCTGAATGTACTTCGTAGTAACGCGATTTCTATAGACTCGTGTCATATGGGGAAACTGTCAGGACCCTAAAAATATATTGTTGTAATACTCTCTCACCTCGGTCTCTCTCCTCTCTCAGCGCCGCTGCAAAACCCCGCCCGCCAAGCGTTCTGAAAAGTCTGAGTGAGTCTCCGTTGCCGGCAGTTCTCTCGCGGCCCGGCTGTCAGACAGCTGCGGCCCGGTAGTGGACGGCGGACCGGGTGTTGGGGACCCCTGCTGTAGACCTTCCCTTTCACTCTTGCTGATACCCATCTGTCACAAATTACTCCTGACACTCTTCTCCACCCATTCCACCCTGCCTGCACTCTGTTTTTCACCTCTCTTCCACAATCCCCATTACTCTGTACTGTTGATCCCAAGTATTTAAACTCATCCACCTTTGCCAACTGTACTCCCTGCATCCTCACCATTCCACTGACCTCCCTCTCATTTACACACATGTATTCTGTCTTGTTCCTACTGACCTTCATTCCTCTCCTCTCTAGAGCATATCTCCACCTCTCCAAGGTCTCCTCAACCTGCTCCCTACTATTGCTACAGATCGCAATGTCAACAGCAAACATTATAGTCCACGGGGACTCCTGTCTAATCTCGTCTGTCAACCTGTCCATCACCATTGCAAATAAGAAAGGGCTCAGAGTCGATCCCTGATGTAATCCCACCTCCAACTTGAATGCATCCGTCACTCCTACCGCAGACCTCACTACTGTCACACTTCCCTCGTACATATCCTGTACAACTCTTACATACTTCTCTGCCACTCCCAACACCCTCATACAATACCACAGCTCCTCTTGAGGCACCCTCTCATATGCTTTCTCCAGGTCCACAAAGACGCAATGCAACTCCTTCTGGCCTTCTCTAAACTTCTCCTTCAGCATCCCCAGAGCAAACATTGCATCTGTGGTGCTCTTTCTTGGCATGAAACCATAGTGCTGCTCACTAATCATCACCTCACTTCTTAACCTAGCTTCCACTACTCTTTCCCATAACTTCATGCTGTGACTCATCAATTTTATTCCCCTGTAGTTACTGCAGTCCTGCACATCCCCCTTATTCTTAAATATCGGCACCAGTACACTTCTTCTCCATTCCTCAGGCATCCAAGATTCCATTAAACAATCTGGTTAAAAACTCCACTGCCATCTCTCCTAAACACCTCCATGCTTCCATAGGCATGTCATCTGGACTAACGGCCTTTCCATTTTTCATCCTCTTCATAGTTGTCCTTACTTCCTCTTTGCTTATCCATTGCACTTCCTGATTCACTAGCTCCACATCATCCAACCTCTTCTCTCTCTCGTTCTCTTCATTCATAGGCTCTCAAAGTACTCTTTCCTTCTGCTCAACACACTCTTGTTGCTTGTGAGTACATTTCCATTTTTATCCTTTATCACCCTAACCTGCTGCACATCTTTCCCAGCTCGGTCCCTCTGTCTAACCAATCGGTACAGGTCCTTTTCTCTCTCCTTAGTCCAACCTCTCATACAACTCATCATACGCCTTTTCTTTAGCCTTTGCCGCCTCTGTCTTCACCTTGGGCCTTATCTCCTTGTACTCTTGTGTACTTTCTGCATCTCTCTGACTATCCCACTTCTTTCTTTTTCCTTATTTACTATTGCACAGCTGTGCCATTTCACAAATTATAATATGTAAAAGCATGAGTTATTTTATCATTTTATGAAGTTCAAATGGTACTGGTCTAAACAAACGAATTGTGTAGAAATCACAAAAAACTTAATGTACAGTTGCTTTCTAATATATGTAATTTAAAAATCATAACATTCTGCACTATGAAGTATAGATTATGCAATAAGATAGAATAAAATCAAGAATAACAGTCATTCTATGCTGTGGTTTGAACAAATTTAACATGGATTATTTCATGTACAGTAAAACCTTGGATTGCAAGTAAGTTGGTCTGCGAGTGTTTTGCAAGATGAGCTAAAATTTTTAATAAATGTAACTTGATAAACAAGCGAGGTCTTGCAATACGAGTAGTACGTATACACTGTCCGCCGAACGTCATGTGGGGATTGTGGGTAATCATCTCCCATGCTCGTTCTCAGTTGGCGTGTCTAACTCATATAGTCAACATCTGTATGGCATATACTGTTTACTATAGCATGGTGACCACGTTTGTGTGCTGTAACATGTGAGTCCCTGTCATGCACCCCAAAACACGAGGCTGAGTCTCAGTACTTTAGCAAAACCAGCTTTGTTCAGAGTGAAACAGGAACAGCACAGTTATTTATTGTAGCTGGATCTACCACTCTCCTATACAGAGACACAGCAATCAGGCAGGGTCGTGACCAGGTTAGTGGCTAAGTAATACTGTGCTCTTGCATTTATAATGTTCCTCGCATCACCCATCGACGGCAGGCGCTTAAAGCTTGACTGCAATCTTTTCTGATTCACTTTTACAGCGAACTGCTGCAGCGCTGGGAGCCTACGGTTCCTTCGGGACACTCTTCCGCGTGTTGTCCCATTGAGGGGAATCCCAAAAGAGTTTAGAATCCGTACAGTGCGTAAAGCATTTTTTTAAGTTTGTGTCCAAGTGTAGTGACTCTTCAGGCAAAAGCAACTGTCATTGGATAGGTTTCCTTGTTAAAGTTGCAAAAAAGAAAAAGATTCCAGTGAGCCAACAGATACCAGTGATTCCGTTAGTTATAGTGAAAGTTGTCCTACACAATAACCCTCCTCCTCGTCTCTCTTGTCTCCCTCTCACCAGCCATGATTCTTTTCAAAGGTAAAGTGCAGGTTAATTTGTTTTACGTATTTTTACTGTATATTTTGTATTAATCATTTTTATATAAATGTTTGTGGGTTGTGAAACGAATTACAGTGGAACCTCGGTTCACGAACGCCTCGGTACACGTACAACTCGGTTTACGACCAAAAGGTTCGCCACACTTTTGCCTCGGTTCACGACCACACACTCGGTATACGAACAAGCCAGTTTCCCTTTCGGTTTGTGCGCGCCGATGATTTCCGCACGTGTTGCATTGTTCTTCGTCAGACGTGCGTGCTTGCACATGCCTGCATGCATGCTTTCGCTGTGAACTCTTTGTGCTCTATTTCATTTCCCTTCCGGTTCGTACGCGCCAATTACTGTATTTAAGCACGTGTTCAGCCTCTCCCTGTTCATTGTTCTCAGTCAGACGTGCGTGCTTTACCTGTGAACTCTTTGAGCTCTACAGTATTTCGTGTGCTTTTGCAGTTAACCATGGCTTCTAAGCAAGTGAAGAGTGGTGAGAAGAAAGTTTTGCAGAAAATTGAAATCGAAGTAAAGAAAGAAATTATTGAAAAGTATGAGCGTGGCGTTTGTGTTACTGATCTTGCCGCCGAGTACAAGAAGTCAAAATCTATGATTTCGACTATTTTAAAGCAGAAAGAATCTATTAAAACTGCTGATGTTGCAAAAGTAGTTACAATGTTAGCCAAGCAGAGGCCTCAAGTGCTGGAAGAGGTGGTAAAACTGTTGCTAGTGTGGCTGAACGAGAAGCAACTTGCAGGGGATAGCGTAAGCGAGGCGATGTTATGCGAGAAAGCCAGGAAGATTCATGGTGATTTGCTGCAAAACTATCCTTCTACGAGTGGCGAAAGTGAGGAATTTAAAGCCAGTAGAGGATGGTTTGAAAAGTTTCGCAAGAGAAGTGGCATTCATAGTGTGGTAAGGCATGGAGAGGCAGCTAGTTCAGACGCTGAAGCTGCGAAAAAATTTGTGAAAAATTTCACAAAATTAGTGGAGGACGAAGGCTACATCCCGCAACAAATCTTCAACTGCGACGAGACCGGATTGTTCTGGAAGAGGATGCCGAAAAGGACCTACATTACCCAGGAAGAGAAGGCTATGCCCGGCCATAAACCAATAAAGGACAGGTTAACTGTTTTGCTGTCTGCTAACGCTAGTGGCGACGTAAAAATCAAGCCGCTACTTGTTTACCAATTTGAGAACCCTCGTGCTTTCAAACAGCACAATGTAAACAAAGCCAGACTGCCTGTGATGTGGAGGGCAAACACGAAGGGGTGGGTCACAAGGACTTTGTTTTTGGAATGGCTGCACGAGGCTTTCGCTTCAAACCGTGAAGCAATATCTTGAAGAGAATAACCTGCCTAAAAAATGCATTCTTCTGATGAACAATGCACCGGCACACCCTCCAAATTTGGTTGACGATATGGTCGAGGAGTACGACTTTATTAAGGTCGTGTTCCTCCCCCCCAACACGACTCCTCTTCTGCAGCCCATGGACCAGCAGGTTATTTCAAATTTTAAGAAACTGTACACCAAAGGACTATTCACCAGGTGTTTTAATGTGACCGAGGAGACGTCTTTGACCCTGAAAGAGTTCTGGAAGAACCATTTTAATATTGTTCATTGCATCGGCCTCATTGATAAAGCCTGGGAAGACGTCACACACCGCACCTTGATCTCGGCCTGGAAGAAACTTTGGCCTGAATGCGTTCCTGAACAGGTTTTAGAAAGCATTGAGCCTCCTGTTGTGGATGAGATTGTGTCCATGGGCAAGAGCATGGGTCTTGAATTGGACAATGAGGACATCGAGGAGCTGGTCCTGGATCAGAAGGAGGAGCTGACGACGGAGGAACTTGCTGAACTCCAGCAGGAGCAGCTTAGGTTGCTCACCGAGGAGCAGTCCTCTGGGGAAGAAGTGGAAAGGGCGGTTATAAAAAGTGATGAGATAAAAGCCATCATGGAAAAATGGAACGAATGCCAGGATTTTTTCGAAAAGAACCACCCTGACAAAGCGGTTACGAACAGAGTGATAAACATGATGAATGACAATGTCGTCTCGCATTTCCGAAAAATTTTAATGCGTAGGAAAAGGCAAGTCACATTAGACCGCTATTTCACTAAGTATGATCCACCAGCTAAAAATGGCAGAAACCCAAGAAATCACAAGAGAGAAAACACCTGAAGGAAAACATCCCTCCATCGCGGAGCCAGACTCTCCTTCAACACTGTAACCTCCTCTCCCCCCAGTCCCTCCTCACTTCATGCCAGAACTCGACTCATGCAAGGTTAGTGTCTTGGTGATTTATGGTTAGTTTTTGTATTACAGATTTTTCAAATGTTCCTTTTTTTACTGTGTGCTTAAAACTAATTTTAAAAAGTGTTTATACAGTGATCGGGCACGAACTCCTGCAATATTTTCTTGGTTGCTTGTGGTTAGTTTTTAAATAAAGTTTGGATTTGTTCAAATGTTCCTTTTTTGTCCCCTTGTGCTTAGTGTTTATACAGTGATCGGGTCATAAAGGCTATAGCACGAACTCTTACAATGTTATTTTCTTGGTTGCTTGTGGTTGGGTTTTTAAATAAAGTTTGGATTTGTTCAAATGTTCCTTTTTTGTCCCCCTGTGCTTAGTGTTTATACAGCGATCGGGTCATGAAGGCTATAGCGCGAACTCTTACAATGTTATTTTCTTGGTTGCTTGTGGTTGGGTTTTAAATAAAGTTCGGATTTGTTCAAATGTTCCTTTTTTGTCCCCCTGTGCTTAGTGTTTATACAGCGATCGGGTCATGAAGGCTATAGCGCGAACTCTTACAATGTTATTTTCTTGGTTGCTTGTGGTTGGGTTTTAAATAAAGTTCGGATTTGTTCAAATGTTCCTTTTTTTCCCTCCTGTGCTTAAAACGCATTAAAAAAAAAAGTGTTTATACAACGATCAGGTTGTAAAGCTATAGCGTGAACTGCTGCAATGTTACACAGAGAGAGAGAGAGAGAGAGAGAGAGAGAGAGCAGGCTCGCGTGCTGAGAGAGAGTGCGTGCAGCTGAGAGCGAGCCTGCACGTGCAGCTGAGCAGGGAGCCTGGGTGTTTGTGTCAGTGTTATTCAATGTTTTTACATTAGTTTACTATTACACTGTGCATTCTATGGTGTAATTAACTATATTTGTGCTTAAAAAAATATTTTAAAAAATATATTTACATACAGTTTGTACGGTCTGGAACGGATTAATTATAGTTACATACAATCCTATGGGGGAAATTGCTTCGGTTCACGACCAATTCGGTTTACGACCAGAGGTTTGGAACGAATTATGGTCGTGAACCGAGGTTCCACTGTATCTAAGTTTCCATTATTTCTTATGGGGAAATTTGCTTTGATATACGAGTGCTTTGGATTACAAGCACGTTTCCAGAACGAATTATGCTCACAAACCGAGGTTCCAGTGTATATCCCATTGATTTTCAGTGATACTTGTCACTGGTATTACATGTCACTAGTGATCATATATGTTATAGTGTTTGCTTTTTTAGGGGGACCATTTAGTGTTAAAGCCTTTTGTGCTCTCTTTTTAGTGTTACATTTTCCCTTTTGTTAAATGAGAATGCAACATTTACTTTTGCAGTCTGGTGCTTCTGGGATAGATTGCATAAAGTACCTTGTGATAAATGTGCTCAGTTAAAGGCACTATTAAAGTAAATGATTTATTGATGGCGTGTTGGTTTACCTCATGTTCATGTACATTATATTATACTGGTTATCCATTAGACTACTTTGTTAATTGTATTTAACCAAAAGATTATAGTCTTTGATCATTTAACTTTCTTTGTTTATCAGTGTTGTAGAGGTTAGAGGTGCTATAGCCATGCAGGTGGCACTTAGAGTTGGCTGGGGAATGAGAAACTGCAGAACACTTTCTTCCAAACCTAATCTGTAGTGTTAACAATAACAATTCTGCAATATACAGGTGTATCTCAATATATTAGAATAAAAAGTTAATTTATTTCAGTAATTCAATTCAAAAAGTGAAACTCGTATATTATATAGATTCATTACACACAGAGTGATATATTTCAAGTGTTTATTTCTTTTCATTTTGCTGATTATGGCCTATAGGTAGTGAAAACTCAAAATTCAGTATCTCAGAAAATTAGCATATTACATAAGACCAATAAAAAAAAAAAGATTTTTAATACAGAAATGTTGGCCTCCTGAAAAGTATATCCATGTACACACTCAGTACTTGGTCCGGGGTTCTTTTGCATGAATTATGGCTGAGGTGTTCTGGAAGCCCGGGGTGCTTTAATAGCGGCCTTTAGCTCGTCTGCATTGTTGGGTCTAGTGTCTCTTGTCTCCCTCTTGACAATACCCCACAGATTCTCTATGGGGTTTAGGTTAGGCGAGTTTGCTGGCCAGTCAAGCACAGTGACACCAAGGTCATTAAACTAGGTATTGGTACTTTTGCCAGTGTGGGCAGGTGCGAAGTCCTGCTGGAAAATGAAATCAGCATCTCCATAAAGCTTGTCAGCAGAGGGAAGCATAAGTGCTCTAAAATTTCCTAGTAGACGGCTGCGCTGACTTTGGAATTGATAAAACACAGTGGACCAACACTAGCAGATGAAATGCCCCCCCAAATCATCACTGACTGTGGAAACTTCACACTGGACCTCAAGCAACTTGGATTCTCGGCCCTCCACTCTTCCTCCAGATTCTGGGACCTTGATTTCCAAATGAGATGAAAAATTTACTTTAATCTGAAAAGAGGACTTTGGACCACTGAGCAACAGTCCAGTCTCTTTTATCTTTAGCCCAGGATAAACACTTCTTACGTTGTCTCTAGTTCAGGAGTGGTTTGACACAAGGAATGCAACAGTTGTAGCCCACATCCTGGATATGTCTGTGTGTGGTGGCTCTTGTAGCACTGGCTCCAGCAACAGTCCACTCCTTGTGCACCTTTTTCTGCCTCATTTTTTCCTTCCACTCAACTTTCCATTAATATGCTTGGATACAGTACTCTGTGAACAGCCAGCTTCATTAGTAATGCCCTTTTCTGGCTTCCCCTCCTTGTGGAAGGTGTCAATGACTGTCTTCTGGACAACTGTCAAGTCACCAGTCTTCCCCATGATTGTGTGGCTTACTTAACCAGACTGAGAGACCATTTAAAGGCTCAGGATACCTTTGCAGGTGTTTTGGGTTAATTAGCTGAGTGGAGTGTAACACCATGAGTCTACAATATTGAACTTTTTCACAATATTCTAATTTTCTGAGATACTGAATTTTGGGTTTTCATTAGCTGTAAGCCATAATCAGCAAAATGAAAAGAAATAAATGCTTGAAATATATCACTCTGTGTGTAATGCATCTCTATAATACATGAGTTTCACTTTTTAAATTGAATTATTGAAATAAATTAACTTTTCGATGATATTTTTGTTTATTGAGATGCACCTGTAATATGAGTGAAGATTGTCTTTCAGTCATTCAGCACCCAATTTCTTTACAAGCATTATATGACGTTTTTTGCATATTAAATAAATTATCTTTGCGTTCTATACAACTTGTATGTTTTGGTTGGCTATTTAAAGTTTAACCCCAATCCTTTCTTGTAAATATTTGGAAGTTCTTAAAATATTCTCAAAATCACATGAGCCAATATAGTGGTGTGACACTTGTTTATAAGTTATTTAGTTCTTGAGATTGAGCACAGGAGTGTGAGAATCACATCATTTATTTAAAAATTCATGTGCATGATGGTTTCCTTTAAATTTGGCAAACAATTTACTTCCTTTTGGTGTGAGATGAGAAATAAAAATATGACCTGATTCATATATACTTTGAGAGCATGATGTGGTGACTAATCATCTGAGACTTTAATGTCTTAAGCTTTAGTCTGCTTTAAAAAGAAAATGAAATGAGAACTGATATTAAACTACTGTATATCACTGGCTAATTTAAAACATCATTCCTTATCTGAATGATATAGATTTACCGTATTTTTCGCACCATAAGACGCACTTTTTTTTTCCCCCAAAAGAAGGTTGGAAATGTCTGTGCGTCTTATGGAGCGAATATTGCGTCACAGACCATGATGTGTATTACCTGACAAAAGTCGACATCCAGGGGTAGAGGGCGACAAAACTCACTGTTATGTTACATGCATTCCCTCTGTGCTTGGAGGAATGTTAGACTCATTGACTCGACATCTAATCCTTTCGTGTACGTGAGTTGCGAAATGTAAACAAAGGCAAGATGGCATCGACATCTCACGAGGGAGCGAAGCGAGTGCAGAAAACAAAATACTCAGTAGACGATGTTTTGCGCATTATCACTGAGTTGGACTCTGATTTTTCAGAATCTGATTTTGTTGAGAGTGATCAGGAGATCGAACAAGAGAGTGAGGAACTGGCATCAGCTGATCGGGACACCAGCCAATGCCGCCCCAGCTGAGCATATTCGTGCAGCCGATGCACCTATGGCAAGGTTCGTGTGGGAGGAATACCTAGACATTGATCCGTGGGAGCCAAACTGGCTACCGGACTTCACAAGACAGTATGGCTTGCTGTTGGACTCGACAGATTACCAGCCGCTGGACTACTTCAGGCTGTTCTTTCCTGAAGCTGCCTTTCAGCTACTGTCAGACGAGACAAACAGGTATGCAGAGCAATTTTTTGAATCGAGGGCTGTGCTTGCACCGCATTCTCGTTTTTCAAACTGGAAACCCACAACAAAACACGAGATGAAGGGCTTTGTGGCATTACAAATATAGATGGGACTAGACTGGCGATATAACTTCAGGGAGCATTGGTCCAAACGTGCTTTGTCCCCTGGTGGCTTTGGACAGGTTATGCCACGTGATGATAGGTACGCGCTCCTGCAAAGTGATTGTGAGCAACTGAGCTTCATAAATTCTGACACTAGCGATGAGGAGTTCTTGCGGTTTCCATAAAACTAGAAGAGTGCTTGAACCTTAAAGTCTCTCCTTATTTGTTAATGACAGTGATGATGTTTCTTAATACCGCTGTTGAATTTACATGGTTGAAATATTATTCTGCTATATTTTATTAAACATATTAGTACACCATTTGGTTCAGAATATTTTTTTTCTTGTTTTTCTCCTCTAAATCTAGGTGCGTCTAATGGTCAGGTGTGTCTTATGGTGCAAAAAATACGGTACTTACAAATGTCCATTTATTCATTTTCTGACCTACTTACCCAATTCAGAGTCACATGGAGCCAGTGCCTGTTCCAAAAGCACTACCAAGACAGGAACTCGCCTTAGACCGGATTCTAGTCTGTCACAGGACGCATTAAGGCACACACCCACATTCACTAATACTGGGACAGAGCTAATTTAAAAACTCCAGTTAATTTAATCTGCCTGTCTTTGAGGTTGTGAAAGGGACAGCACTGTTTTTACATCACTGTGTCCCCGTCTACACACCAGGGCATTGGGATCCACACAAAGATCACAGGACATGCTTCAAGTGGATGACCTGTTCTGAAGTGCAGGTGGTATGGCTGCAATTTGTGTTTGTCACACTTTATATTAGTCAAAACTATGGACTAGTACAAAGTTAAAAAAGCTCTTCATTTGCTCTGTTTGCTGTATAACTAATGATAAAGAATAGAAATGCGTAATGAAAGGTATGTCACAAAAATTATAGTCAAATAATTATAATAAACCAGAATAATTCCTAATGCTTACGGTTGTATACATGTATGGATACCACTTCCCCTGGTATCTCTTCAGATTTGCAGTTTTCCAAGTACTTACTTGGGAGGCCTTGACTTCTGATAATGATTTTATAATAGCTTTAAAGATGTTTTTTGATGAGCTGCATTAATCGGGAATCTGACACTTTATCACCTTTTATGGGACAACTGCACTTTACAGTAAATCACTGCTAATAAACTGTCTGAAGCAAGCATACCTGTAGTGTTTTGACAGCTGGAACAAATACTAATGATTACTTTATAACTACAGTTCTTATAAATACTACCAATACGAGAGTGGTTAGCCTCACTGTTTAAAAAGGCTGTATACCATTATGCCCATATTCAAAAAGAGTGTAATTGGTTTATTTTTTCATCATGATTTCGGAAAAGATTGCATTTATAAACATACTTGTTTCAGGTAACGTATTATGGATATATTTGCTTTTCTAGGCATCTGTCAGTTATCCTAGTCCTGATCCACTGGAAACACCTAATGGAATGCTGGATTTTTATGGCCAAAGGCCTTGGAGACAGGGGCATCAAAGTAAGTAAAAATTTAAGATTCTGTTACTATTAATAACAAACTAAGTTAATACTGTACCTCCTGATTCTTTGGTGTGTGTGTATTAGATTAATGATTTATCAGCTATTTTTCAGTACCACAACTACTTAACTGTTCAATTAAATTGTGGATCAAATATAGTGTGTCAGATAATGTGTTTTTTTTTTTGTGCTGCAATTCTTGGCAAACTACATAACTTTTTTTTTTGTCTATTTAAGGATAAAATTAAACAAATTTCTATTCCAGGTTGACTACCCAAATGTGCACTGTTTGTGACACACACTTGCCTAATTATCTACATTTTTTAAACTTTAGTTTGTCAGACTACTAAAACCAGTCTATGAAACTGAAAGTGGTAATGGACCTGATCATGCTGCAATAAAAGGACAACATGAGGTCTTTGTCTACTTTAAATAGTTTGAGTTTATGGAAGAGAAATAAGCGCTTATTGCATTCAGAGAATATTTTTTTGTATTTGTGTTCCAGTTAAGGTTGTTATCTATGTTAGTTCCTAAGTATTTATATTCAGTCACTATTTCTACATTCTCTCCCTGAACAACAATGGGTGAACATACAAATTTCTGTCTCTTAAAATCAAATATTATTTCTTTTCTTTTTTTTTTTTTACATTTAGATCCAGATAGTTGCTATTGCATCAGTTTACCATACACTCCACTTCATTTAGGTAGTGGTTTGCATCCTCCCCAGATACATGTCTTATGATCTAGGTGGTCATTGTTTTGTCTCTGGTTACTTGTGTACAAGTAAATAGAAATGGTGATAAGACACCACTGCAGGCTTCTTGTGTTTGAATTAATTACTTTTGAAAAAGTGTCCTGTACTTTGACTGTCTGTGAGCGATTTAAAAGAAGGTCCAGAATCCATAATGTAATAAATGGATTAACATTCATACTGTTCACTTTCTCGATCAGTATGTGAGGCTGAATGTGATTGAACAGTGAAGAAAAATCCAAAAGTAGTGCGCTGACCTATGAACCAGGCTGTTCAAGAAAAGTGTAGATTTGATACAAGATATCAAGCAGAGCATCTTCAAAACTTTCATTTGCACAATATGCAAATTGGTTGTTATCTTGAAAAGACTTTCTCTCTGTCATTAAAATGTTTTTCACAAAAATGTTTGAAGTATTTCGTTGGAATAAAGGTGACTGCCACTGGTCTGTAGTCATTCAAACAGCTTGGCCTGGAAACCTTAGAAACTGGGGTCATGATTGATTGTTTCCATAGGTTAGGTACAATATCACAGGTCAGAGACCAGTTAAAAAGCAAATGAAAAACTGGAGAGAGCTGCTTAAGCTGGATTTTAAGAGCTGACCTGATATGCTGTCTGGCCTCACTGCCCTGTTTGTTTTAACCTGCCGCAAACCTTACTCCATTTTAGTTTAACTGAATCCCATCACAGCAGTATATTTTACTTCTGCATTTTGGGTGCTGAAATCATTTGTTTCAAATCTAGTGAAAAAGTTATTACATTTCATCTGCTAAAAGTTTCTGGGGCCTCATGCATAACGCCATGCGTAGAATTCGCACTATAACAGGACATAATCACAAAAGCGGAAATGTGCTTATGCACAAAAAAATCCAGATGCATAAATCTGTGCGAACGGCAACTTCCACGTTCTTCCGCTCCATAAATCCCGGTCAGCATAAAAAAATAACGCTCGTGCACGTGCCTTCTGTCCCGCCCCAACTCCTCCCAGAATTACTCCTCTTTGAATATGCAAATCAATATAAATAGCCCTTAAGCTCAGCCTTCTGTGAAAAGACAATGGCAAAAGCAAGAGGGAAAATAGAAGAATTTCAGCGAATACCAAGATGGAGGCAAGGAAAAACATACTATTCGTTGGTTTAAACAGTGGTATAAACAAAAGGAAGTTGATCGAGCGGCATAGCGTGTCGGAGAAACTTGACAGCTCAAGTTCACAAAGTCTCACAGTTCCCGAAATAAAAAAGACGTTGTCACATATCAAAGTCGCCGTGAAAAGGCGAGTCATAGCACACCATCTGAGTGTCACATGAAAGCTTATTAGGGTACAGAGAAAAAAAAAGGCACACATTGGGGGGAAAAAGCACAAGAGAGATAAATAGATAGATAGATACTTTATTAATCCTGAAATGTCAACTTTAATCTCTAAATTTCCACTTTAATCACATAGTTTATTTTGTCATTAAAGTAGAACATCATAAACTTCATCCTTAATCATTTAATTTACTAGTTTCCCAATCCCATCGTAACTAAAGTAGTATGTTAAATGCTTTGTTGTGTATTTTATCTCTATGTGCTCTATGTGAATCACTATGTTATTCCGGGCTTTCTCTTTCTCCAATAGGATACACAGAATCCATTACATTCTTGATGTTACAGCTCTGAGTAATTAAAATACTGAGATGTATACATGATAATAATTTTCATGATAATAGGAGTTAAAGCATGTTATTAAACATAGGAACACAGTGGCGCAGTGATTGTTCATGTCTCGCGCAAGATGTTTGCTGTGCCATGCGTGACCTTCGATTAAATACTTTATTGTAGCAGTACTGTCTCTTTCAAACGTACTAACCTCCAATTCCTGTCCTTACTTTTCTTTCTCCAAATACCTAATTGCCACACAATCAGCTCTGTAATAGATGTTAAGGCATCTGTAAGCTTAGAACGCCAATTCTTCATACTTTTAAGGAACATTGAAATATCTTCATAGTATGTGTTTAATTATTCTATCCATCTATCCTTCGAGTGTCGCGCCAGCCACAGCAAGAATACAGCACGAGGCAGGAACAATCCGTGAAAGGAGCACTAGCAGGTCGCTAGCGCTGCGGCACTGTGTAGTTAAAGTTTTATCTGTATAATATAATAAACATATTTTGCTGCATTTCATCTTAATTATATTGTCATCATATGTAAATATGCACTTTATAAAGTGGCTCAGGTTGTGCAGTATTATAACTGTATCGCAAGTTTATAGTAAGGTAATTGTACTTAACTGTATAAGTACAGACAGTTCTACAAGGAGCACTTGATGGACTGATTGAGTGTGTTTAGAGTTCTTGGGATGAAACTGTTTCTGAACCACGAGGTCCGTACAGGAAAGGCTTTGAAGCATTTGCCGAGTGAGTGCAGTTCAAATAGGCAGAATGGCTGAGGCAGCGTGTGCTTGATGCTGTATACCGATAATTCTCTTTCCGATCAGCTGCTGTACAGCTGTGATTCACACTCAGATACAGTGATATAAATACTCCGAGTGGTGTAGTGAGAGTAATATGGAAAAAGATGATCCACTGTGGCAACACCTAACTGGAGCAGCTGAAAGAAGAAGAAGAAGAAGGTGCAGTGAGAGTAACAACGCTAAAGCAGTTATGGTATTTGGAATAGTTTGACCATTCGGTGGACCATTATATTGTTACAGGTTAATTACAATCGGATGCATTAAACTAATAAACAATACTAGCCAGCCGCATAATTATGTATTGATGGGTGAACACTTCCTGAATGACACAGTTGTCCAAATGGGTTGGGTTTTGTGGATACCACTGTGAGTGAATGAAAAGATGGGCCTCTGGAGAGAGCAACATACAATTGTCCGTGACTGAAAGCGGGATCGTCTGTGACGATAAAGGCCATGCTGGTGAAAGTTACTTCGTTGGTAATAGCTTGCGTACTGAGTTGTTCCGGAGTCACAGTTGAGAAACACGTTTTTAATGTCTTTTACGCACAGGGAAAAAAAAATGAACATGTGAAACATCCGTAATGTAATAAGGCACCAAGATAAGTAACATTGCAATAATGCACGCAACGACCCGATCGCTGTAAACAGAAGTGAAAACAAAATCAAGCCCGGTGCATTCTTTAACTGTGCCTTATTAATTGTCATCGCAAAGGCCAATCTAACAGGAAATTGTCTTCGTGTAAAAGTAAAAGGCAAATTATCTGCGACAAACAAACTGTTTTATACGCTGCATACCATCCCGCGGCGTAGTATACACCGCATAATCACGGCACTTTTTTGATGTTTTTTAAGCGGAGGGAAAAAAATGAACATTTGCAAAATCCGTAACACTGCTTTCAGTAAGCACAATGCACACGCGTTTAATTTGTCAGCCACTTTTTGCCAGCCGTCCTTTCTGGTTTGGGCTGCTTTTGCAGTGTTACCGCTTGTGCATATTAAATCTTGAAATCCTTCGAGTAACTAATTAACTAACTACCACCCACCCACCCACACACACACAGCTTGTGTGAAATAAATGCGGCCGTTCTTTCATCATTTTGTTGCAGCCTATCAAAGACTTGCTGATCATGTTTTCTAGATTCAATATACATTGGCTTTTCACTCGGCGCTGGGGCGCGCATTCATCTTGGATTATTACATCCAGCTAAACTGCTACACAGCTGCGTTTGAAAAACTGATTTATCCCGGATGAGTTTCACCGGCATTAATGATTAGGAATCTGGTTGGAACAAAACCCTGCAGCCACAGGGGTTCACCAGGACCGAGATTGGGAAACACTGCTGAACAGAGACGAAACCGACTCAGGTGAGGAGTTGGGGCGGGCAATGTAGTTATTGTAGATAACAGCTATTGATTATTCAGTGTTGTTTGCCTGGGTGTCTGATCTGCTTGACGGGATCAGAAATAAAAGGAAAACAATGTGAAGGCAATGTCACAGGTGTTCATGTGGTATAGCGGGTCCACAGCTCCCCTTCAAAAGGCCATTTTTAAATAAATAATCACCGCACTCACAGCATAGCGAGGGGCGTGGAAGTGTTGCTGAAAGTCAGCCATGTTGCGAAGTTTGAGAGCAACAGTTTCGTCAATGACATTTTTCCAGAAAAACCCGACTGATAGAAACAAACAGTTACCTGATGCAGGAATTTCTATAACATTGAAAGAAGTGTTGTTTCCATGAAATACATTTGAAGCGGTAGCCATGGAGGGCAAATGAACAGTCAACGTGGCTCACAGCTGGATTTGGACCGCAGCACAGACCAAAGCGAGTGAGTATGTGTTTGATGAGCTGTTCGAGTTTGCGGGCGTGGCTCCTTCCTGCGTGCGCCATGGGTGTCTGTCTTGTCGGCGGCTTAGTGAATTATACCGAAAAGTCAACGTGGCTCAGAGGTGCATGTGTACTCTAGCACAGACGAACATAAATGACAGCGTTTTTTCCGAGTTGTTGCGTCTGAGTTGGTGGGCGTGGCTCTGCGAGTTGTCATCGTATCCAATGGTCTTTAGAGTTGGTGGGCATGGCTACTTCCTGCGTGCGCCATGGGTGTTTTTCTTGTCGGCAGCTTAGTGAATCCACGCCCCTTCCTGCGTGCTTTCATGGATGTCTTGCTTGCTTGCGTGCTTTCATGGGTGTCTTGCTTGCTCTGGCGGCAGCTTAGTGAATTATATATATAGATGCGGTTAATTTCAGTGTATTTATAATGCATTGTCAGGGATGTTGATCTACAAAAGAATGGGTAACCACACAGGAACAGTAGCACTGCTTTGACGCTGGGTGCCGCCAGTCTGCAAAACCGAGCAGAGAACTTGCGTAGGGCAGGGTATAAGCTACCGTGGAAATGTGCGTGGGTTTACGCCAAGTTTAGGTTCTATACATCGTGATTTCAACGTGGAAATGTTCTTATGCAACATTTTTGTGCATATGCACCATTTATACATGAGGCCCCTGGTCTTTGACTACAGGAAAGTTCACACATTTTTTTAGAACCCAGTCCTGTGATTGTCTTTAGGCCTTTCCAAACCTCCTTTGGACTGTTATCATTAAACCACCTCCTGAGAGAGATAATTTCAGGTCCTGCGAGACGAGACTTTTTGTCAAGAGATTTTGACAAGTCTCGGCCTCCTCTCAAACATTTACAACCATGCCCACGGTCCACTCACTTCTCATTCATGTGTATGCTATTGTCTGACCCAGTTCCTGTGCTCTCAGCTCCAAATGGGGTCGGAAATAAAAGACAAAGAGTAGAAGACAAAGTAGAATGTTGTAAAGAGGTTCATAAACATTGGCGCGATACACACGCAGAGCAGGTTAGAGATTATGAAAGTACTAAAATTCAAAAGTCTCAAAAAAACTGATAGTAAGGATCACATTAGAACTAACAAACGGAAATTATTACTCGGTGAAATAACGGAACAGCGGAAACAGATTGAATATATGGACATAGGTGATATGACAGAAGTATGTAGTGTGAAAAAAGCCACTATATCAACGCTCAAACCGACACAGGAGGCACACTGATAAAACAAATGTTTTGTTTTTCTATTCTTCGCCTGTGGGCAACGCCTTTCCCGTTCCCACAGGCATAACACAGTCCCACATAAGCACAAGCTCACACAATTCTTCTTCTCTTTCTCTTTGTCTTTCTCTTTTCTCCACCACTCCTCTCTGGCAACCTTCATCCACTACCACCTGACTCTGGCTCCCGGAGTAGTGGCTGCTGGCTTTTTTTATAGCCCACCTGGAAGTGCTCCAGGTGTTTGACGACCTATTTCCAGTTGCACCTCCGGGCGTGGCAGAATAGCCGCCCACACGGGTTCAGGAACCACTGCAACACCCCCAGATCCCAACGGAGTTGTAGAGAACTCCATTTCCCATGGACCCCTGCAGGAATCCGAGGCACCACTGCCACCCAGGGGAACTGCCATCTAGCGTCCGGGGGGAGGTACTGTTCAGTCCCTGTTTGTTCCCCCGGACCATATAAAGAAGAGGCGTCCTGGCTGGGCTAGGGCCCCGGCCATCCGCCACAGTAGATATTGTTTGGCTTTAAACTTTAAGTCGGAGACTCGTAGATCGTCTAATCCGCGTTGCCATCAGGGAAAAGTAGTGTTTCTTCCCGAAGAAGAGGCATATCTGCGAGAATTAAAAGATTTGTTGTTTGGTGAAAGTAAAATCCACATATGCGAGTGGCATAGACGCGAAGTGGCTGGCGCATATCTCCCACCCCAGGGGTTGGTGAGCGAAGCGAGCAGGGGGCTGAGCCCACTAATCTTTTAAATAGTAATGGTTTACCCTCTTTAGTGATCCTTGGCTTACTCTTGGGATACACCTTGACAGTTTTTTCCTTAATGATCTTGGCTCACAGAATTTCATATATTCACTTAAAGTGTAAGTGTCCTCATTTAGTTGACTGTGAGGATGTCAGCATATCCCAGTCAGTACAGAAGGAGCATTCCTGCAGTTCTTTTTCTAATGGCTGTTTTTTCTTGTTTCAGTTTCTGTTTGTACTTCATGTTCTTATTCATCTACTTAAAGTCAGATGCACCTTGCTGCTCTATTATGCGAAATGTAAGCGCCAGGGACATTCCCATAACACTTGTCTAGTATTTTGTCCACTCTAGTATTAATATTCATGTACTGATGGTAATGTGGCAATATTGTTTCCAGATTACCTAAAATTAAATCACCCGTTACAAGTTTGAAAGAGCCAGGTGACTTAGTTTCTAGTTTCTGAACAGTTTCAAGAATCGTTTCAGCTGCAGCTCCCAGATCAGCATGTAGTGGTATGTAAACTACTGTCACAAACACTTGAATAAACTCTCATGGTAGACCGTATGAGCGAAGTCTGACAGTGAGTAGTTCGGTGTGCAGATGTGCCCTTGTACAGTTATATTATCTGGTTTGTACAATGCTATATATTGTATACACTGCCGTTCTTTATTATATTCTATAAGTGCCTTGAGCGTGGGAAAGGCGCTATATAAATAAAATGTATTATTATTATTATTATTATTGTACCACCTTTTGTTAATGTAAAGGCAGATCACCCCCCCAACCAACACTGCTTACCAGAAGCTGGGTTTCTGTCTTGCTGTACACAACCAAATCCATCTACTTCTACAGCTGTGTCTGAGTCGGTATTCTTAAACCAAGTCTCAGTAAAGCACATCAGACAGCTTTTGCAGTACTCATGGAGGTATCATGCAGAGTAGTATATTAGTAGTAAATGGGTTGCACTGGTAGCTGGTCTCATTGATAGCAGTGCATCCCAGCAGTAAGTGAACACGCTGTCCACACTCCTGGGATTTTATAGACACCCAGGGAGTGCCTTAATCTGAGTGTCATAATATATTAGTTGAAAGGAGTGACATCGGATACCATCGGAAGGAGACTGTCCGCCACAGCAACAGCTACACTCTGAGTATGACAGCTATCAAATTGACAAGACCAATAAAAGTTAACTGTCCAGTTCTAGATCTGTGCACCTTAGAGAGTGCTGTCACTGAAATGTGGAGTTTACAAAGCTCCTCTGACAGCAGAGGAAGATGATCATCATATTTTACATGCCTACCCGGATAGGCAACCTCAAATTGGGATCCAAATGCTGCAGTGCAGCGTGCTTTTCCCCATCACCGTCATAATGCGAGCAGCCATCCTATGGACGACTGTAGCAGAGCTACTCCCACAGAGAGCAGAAAGTAGTCCTGTCTGTTGTCTCAGAGCTGCATGAAGTTTTTTTATGATGCCTGAAGTGCCAATCCTGCCATGATTTCCCTGCATGCTGGACAACTGCTTACAGGGCCGGATGCAGTTTAACGTCATACCCAGGACATATATATATGTGTGTGTGTGTGTGTGTGTGTGTGTGTGTGTGTGTTTGTATGTATGTATATATTCAGTACCCTCCATAATGTTTGGGGCAAAGACACATTTTTCTTTAATTTACCCCTCTGCTCCACAGTTTAAATCTAACAATTCAGAGATGATTAAAGTGCACATTGCAGACTTCGATCACACCATATAGAAATGACAACACTTCTTCTACATGGTTGCCCCTTTTTAGGGCACCATAATATTTGGGCCATAACAATGGTAGGTATAGTAAAGCAGTCAAATTTAGTACTTTGTTGAATATCCCTTGCATGCAATGACTGTTTAAAGGCTATGATTCATAGATAGCACTAGGTGCTGAATATCTTCTCTGGTGATGCTCTGCCAAACCTCTTATGCAGCCATCTTCATCTCCTGCTTGTTTCTGGGGCTTGTCCCCTAAATTTTTCTCTTCAGCATATGGAAGGCATTCTCGATTGGATTCAAATCAGGTGACTGGCTTCACCATTCAAGAATTTTCCATTGTTTAACTTTGAAAAACTCTTGTGTTGCCTTAGCTGTACATTTGGAAGCATTTACTAGAACCTGTGCAGGTAAGATGTTTCTTTATACATCAGAATTTATTGTACAACTGCCAGCTGCAACAACAATTACATCATCAAGGAAGAGAAGTGTGCCGGTCATACTTGCCCAAGCCATAACACCCCCACCACCATGTTTAACAGATGAGGTGGTATGCTTTGGATCTTGGTCAGTTCGTTTTCGTCTCCACCCTTTGCTCTTGCCATCATTCTGATACTGGTTAATCTTTGTCTCATTTGCCCACAACACTTTTTCCAGAATCCTGCAGGTTCTTTTAAGTACTTTTTTGCAAACTGTAATCTAATAATCCTGTTTTTGTGGCTAACTAGTGGTTTGCATGTTACAGTATGGCCTCTACATTTCTGTTCATTACGTCTTCTGCGGATAATACTCTCTGATACATACACATCTGCTTCCTGACAACTGTTTTGGAGCTGTCAGACAGATGTTTGGAGGTTTTTCTTTGCCATAGTGAGGATTATTCTGTTTTCTCCAGTGGAGGTTTTCCTTGGCGTACCAATCCCTTAGTGATTACTGAGCTTACCAGTGTGTTCGTCCTCCTTAAAGATATTCCAGACAGTTGGTTTATGTAATCCTAAGGTTTTATTGATGTATTTAAAGGTCGTATTCTTGTTATTCAGCCTCATAATGGCTTCTTTGACTTTCATTGGCACAGCTCTTGTCCTCATGAGGATCAAAGATGCAAGCAAGCCAAGGTATCTTATGTACAAACACTTGTAACACCAATTGTCCATACCATTATGGAGCCCATTTATAAAAAGTGTTGTTATTTCTACATGGTGTGACCAAAATATGCAAATACCCTTAAAGTCTGCAATGTGCAATTTAATCGCATCGGAATTGATTTATTTGTAATTTTAAACTGTATGGCAGGGATGTAAATCAAGGAAAAATGTGTCTTTGTCTCCACATTATGGAGTGCTCTGTATAGTTTATGTTTTTGTATTCAGTTATTTTTGCATTTAAATACATTTTCAATTTTGGGCCTTCATGTTGGGGAACCATAAACCTCTGTTGCAAGAGTCATCTTCCATTGCTAAAAAGGGGAGTACCAATGCAATGGAATGGTTACCACTGTTCCCTCACAGATCCAGGGGCATGACTTAGAATCCTTAAGCCAGTCATTTGTGCAGTTTACATGTTCTCTTCATATCTGTTTCAATTTCCTTCATCACATTCTTAAAGACTTGTATGCTAGATTAATTGATGATAGTAAATCGTCCCTGTAAGAAGTGTGTTAGTGTGCGCTATTGTGGTGAGTGGTAGACTGGTGTCTGTTTCCTGTTTTGCACCCAGTACTGCCAGGATATGCTCTCTAAAGACCCTAAAATGATTTAGTTGTGTTTGAAAATGTTAAGTTTAAACTAATGGCCAAAACATTGACTATGTTTTGGCAAAAGTAGAAAGGTTTTCAGGAACATTATTTTAAACAAATGTAGGTAATGTTTTAGCGCCTAAACAGAAACTGGTCTTTCTTTGCTTTATTAATTTTTTTACCATTCCACTATTATTTGACTAAAAGTTGTCAAATATAAGTTTCTGAGTTAGATTTTAAAGTCTGTAATTAATCTTGGCAGTAAATATAGTGGGAGGAGGAAAAAAACAGAGATTAATTAAAATTTTAGTATATAACATCATTTTGAATTTGTTTTCCTGGCACTCGATGTAAGGCTGTTTCCTGCCTTTTTCCTAGTGCTGCCTGGTCAGCCTTCAGCACAGAACCCTGACTTGGATTAAGAGTGTTTAAGAATGTACTGTATGTATACAATATTGTTTTGAGAGACAAGAGTTTTAAAAAATACACATGAAATTTCTTATGTAATGTATGATAGTTTTAGCATGGCAGTATATCTTTTAATTACAGCTCTTGCTTAGAGAATTTGAATTCACACTTGGCCAATAAGTTGTCACCACAAATTCAGAAATATGGGATTCTTTACACAAGGTTCCTCGGACCCAGCCTCCATAAACCTGCTATAGTTTATTGTAGTTAATTAAAATATAAAAATAACAAATCTAAAGCCAACAGAAAATATATTTTTCATTTGCCTAAATTCTAAAGAATAGTATTTCTACTTTGATATACTTATTTAGTCATTTCCTTCAAAGTATTATAGATCAACAAATATTATTTACATTTTACTTTATTGAATAAATTAGTGTTGACTTCTACATTTTAGGTGAATTTTTACTTTACTGATGTACACACTTAACTTTGCAGGTATTGATCCTCCTGACCCAGAAAAAGAAAAGAGTGGCATTTTAGCTTTGCAGCTCAAAGAAAGGGATGTTCCACACTCAGTAAGTTGTTAAGTAACATACATTTTTATGTTTGCAAAAATAAAAAAAAAAAATCTGCTAACAATAAATTTAAAAGCAGTTCATACTCTGAAAATAATGGATTGCATTCAAGATTATGTCCATAGAACAGTTTACTTAATTTGAAGCAGGGGTGCTGTTAAGCATGTCAGGGTTTGGGAAAGATCTGTACTAATTGCCTACTCTTAAGCCTTACATTGTATTTCACATTTAACAACACCATCTCTAACACAACATTATCACCTTCTATTTTATAACATTTTAAATCAAATGCAAAACCTTGCCACTTTATTTTTTGTATACATTTTTTAGTCAAATGAAAATATTAGCACCTCTTGTTTTATAACACACACAATGCCACACAATATCATTTTAACATCATGTAAAATAAATATAGTAAATAATAAGTCCTATCTTACTATCTCACTAAATTTAATGGAATTTACCTCCAGGCTTTTGCATTTAGGAAATCATAATGACATCCTCAAAATTTACTTAATGTACAAGGTTCCATTCAGTGGACAGGATTGCAAAACCCGTCAATCTTTCTTTGTACATTGATGTACATTGGTAAGTAATTTTTCAAGGATTTCAGACCGCTATCTTTAAAAGAACTACTCAGTCAGCCACTGTGGAATAAATCGCTGATTTTGTCTTGTGCCAGGCAGTGGGAAACTAGAAGAAGGGAGCTCATTTGCATGCTTGGTTCTAGTCAATTATGCATTCCCACTTTCTGCAGTCCCGACTGCCACACAGTGTTCACCACTGGTCTTGTCAATATTGTTACTGATGGCAGTGCTACTATATCGGTGAGTTTCTGTACAGACAATCCTGGGGTTGGAGCAAGTGTTCCTGTCTTCGCCCTCTGTCCCCATGAAAAGAAAGGCTATTGTGTCTTCATGGTATCCCAAAAAAAGAAGGGTTTTTGCAGCACAGAAAATTCACAAGGCCATGCTTCATGTTTTCTAGAAATGTAATAAAACAACAGTTTTACTGAAAAGTTAGTAAAAATTGATGCCCAGTATTTACTCAAATCAACGTACAATCCACACATTGTATTTTTATTAGGTAGAATTCTTCCATAATAGACACTGGATCTTTTCATTTTCCTCATATCCATTAAACCACCAGTTACAGCTAGAATTACTTATACACTAGCACTGCAGTATGAGGGGTATAGCTTTCCTTTGTTACCCCAGGATATACATTTTATAATTCATTGGATATCATAGTTTAAAAGGAACACTGCACAATACATTTTCAAAAAGCATGTCACCATTTCTTGACTTTTAAATAATTGTACTCAAAACTAAGCAATGAACTATAAACATAAATATAGTCTTATCCAAACATGAAATTTGACGACTTTATGCCATGCAACTTCGTATAACAGGTATTAGAAATTCTGTCGGTGCTTCCATTCACGCTATCACTTCAGTTTAATATGTAAAATGAATAAAGGTGGGCTACAATCCTGGTTAGAATAATTGTGTGGAAAGAGCTTAGGATACAGTGGTTTTCTAGGTAGACCGAATGGGGAAGACTCCTAACCATAACATTTTGAGACAACTATACAAATGGCACCATATGGACTTGATTATTTCATATTTAATGTAATAACCAGAAAAGTACAAAATAAAATGAATTATAGATAGATAGATAGATAGATAGATAGATAGATAGATGGAAATTCATATTAAAAAGGTTCCAATAACATCAATAATGAATGAATAGAAACTAGTAGATAGAAATTAAGCATTCAGTGAAATACTTTGGGAACACTAAAGTGTCAAAGTCTATCATGGCATCATTGGATACAAGACAGAAAGGGAAAAAAAACTGTTTAACCATAACACATTTAAATAAAGTTTTTTTCTATTTTTTTTTTTTAAACTATCTTGTTAGAATAATATGTAAATGATATGAAAACAACCTGCATTGCTAAATACATTTTTTAAATTTCTGGCAAAATCTCACAGCTACCATATGGTGGCATTAAATATTGTTAACCTGACAAGCTGAGTATGATAATTTTGTTAAATCAAAACTGGGTGGAAAGAATCAGTAAAATGTTAATTTTTGCAATAAACATTTTTTTTTCTTTTTCTTTTAATTTACAGATCAGCAAATCAATGTCAGCTTGCCTGTTTTAGGGCTCGCTATATCCGCTAGTGTCCCAAAGATCATTATTAAACCTATTCATAATTTTTATATGTATTTAGAAGAGAAGCATATATTTTAGGTTGTACCTAATCTAAAAAGAAAAGTTTATTAGATTGTCTAAATATATCGAGCAGTTGATTTACTAAATTATAGAATTCTTGATTGTATTTGACAAGAGCAAATGCAAGCAGATGAACCTCACATTGTGCCTTAGAGATAAACTAGTAGTTTTAATACCATACTGAAGTAAAATTTAAACTGTTACACAGAGAAAAGTCAAGCAAAATGACATCTTTTATTGGTTTGCATATTGTAATCTTTTTAGTTAGCCAATAAAAGGTGTCATTTTGATTGACTTTTCTCTGCATTCATAATGGCTAACACGGTACAACACCCTATTACAACTGTTACACAGCAACTGCCACTAGTAGATGGACAATCCTTTTGCAAGTGGAGAAGTGTCTTGCTACTAGTGCTGGGAACTGAACAGGGCCTGGTCTAAACCAAGCCTAACTGACATAAGAACTGGATTTGAAATGTGGAGTTATAGCTCATTTTAACCATGTTTACCTAGTATACATTTTTGTAACACATCAGGACAGTTGGTTCAATGGCATACATTAATGGTAACATTGTTGCTTCTACAAGATTTGAATCATGATTTTTAATGCCATTTAATTTTTTTACTTCAATGATCATATTTTGCATGTTATTACAAACATAATGTTTAATAACCCTTGAGATAATCTTGACAATATTGATGTTTGTAGTGTGAGTTTTATTTTATAACCATGTTCAAGCAATGTAATGTCTTGTGTCAAGTGAAAAGGTGATGATGAGCAAGCTCTGCTTTGGATAAATGTTGGTAAATGAACATTTTCATAACTAATTTTTTAGTTAGGATAACATTCCAGTAATATGTACATACTTAGCACCTGGGGGAAAAAAATCCACAAAGTCATATGCTGATTGACTACAAAAATGAACTGGTTTTGATTTCTGCTAGTTCAAAAATGCATCTAATGTTTATTATCTGAAAAAACATAACTTTTGTTCTTTTGAATTTCAGGAACTGATTATTGCACTTCTAAGCAGTGCAGTTGCTCAATTTAAAAAATATAAATGTCCAAGAATGAAGAGCCATCTAAGTAAGTATATTTGTGTATAGAACATTTTTTTTAATTTTTAATAATTAAAGATAACATGTAATTTTTTTTTCCCAGTGGTACAGATGGGTGAGGAGTATTACCATGCAAAAGACTACACAAAGTCGTTAAAGTAAGTGCAATTCGTACAAAAGTAATTGCATTAAATTGAGTCACATTTCATTGTGTATAAATGTAATAAATTATTATTATTATTGGCAACATTGACCTGTATTATAATTTTAGTTTTGTATCTTCATTTTCCTGTTGTTTAATGGAGATTATTCTATAGATGTATGTATCACCTATTGCTAATCAATAAGAAAATGTTTGAAGTAAGATCATAAATGTCCCAAAGTTAATAACAATTAAAAAGTATTTTATGTGAAGTAGAAATTTATATTATTAGAATAAATGTTTATACAGTATGTGTGTTGTAACTGACCTAGTGATCAGCTGATTTATAACATTTATAAATGTAGCCAATGAAGTACTTTATAGGAAACATTTGTTACTAAATAAAAAAAGACTGTTTTATCATTTTGTCAAAACAAATGGGAAGTAAGCTGTGAATACCAGAATAGTCACCAGTGTATCTCTGTCTCTCTTAAATATGGAGAACTTGCATTCAAAACTTCTGGATTCTTAAGATGGCTATCATGGGACAACTGGAATATTAATAGGATCTCTTTTATGTATCGTTGAATAACACATGTAATACTTGAAAATGATTGCTGTGTGTTACTTTTTTATTCTATAAAAATATCAATTATTGGAAAAAGGTTTTTTTTCCTTATTAAGGGCCTTTATATTTATTTATTTATCTGCAAACAGTGCATAATGAACTTGTTTTCATTTGTATTCACTGTTACATTTGTCTAGACATTAAATCATTCACAGGTACTTTCTGAGCTCTTATTACAAACTGCTTTGCTATTCATTTTCAGATAGGGTTGTGAAAAATTAGCTATTTTATTTGGGCTTGTTATGATTTGTGTAAATAAGAATAATTCCATGTATTTCACCTAAAAATAAGTTATTTTATCTATACATTATCCAATTGACAGTACACTGCGAACAAGGAAAAGTCTAGCACAATTAAAAAGAGAAAATGTTCACTTTTTAAAATATTATCTACTTTTTAAAATACTATTTTTATTATTTTCTAGACCAATTCTAATTGGCTTCTGCATGTTGATTTCTGCATGTGGGCTAACGTGTTTTTGCCTATGATGTACATTCGAAAGGTTTTGAGCCTGACATATTAAGAGGAATATTAAGAGAATTTTATTTTTCAACACGTGTTCCTGAACACACATAACCTTTTTATAAAATTCTGGTTTTCTGTGCTACTCAAA
Organism: Erpetoichthys calabaricus; assembly: GCF_900747795.2. Lineage (NCBI taxonomy): Eukaryota > Metazoa > Chordata > Cladistia > Polypteriformes > Polypteridae > Erpetoichthys > Erpetoichthys calabaricus. Next base: position 145,461,543 of record NC_041398.2, on the reverse strand, counting down.
GTTGTGTTAATTGTGGAAATACTCTTTAGTTGCTGACATGACATGTTTTTTTCATTGGCATAGTGCTTCTCATGGAGGTAGCTTTTCAGATTACAAAACAGATACTTGGCACTAGTGCCCAGATGTGGAGTACAAAGTGGGTTTTGACATTTCCGTGAAGCCAGAGTTTTATTGACCAGCCTTTGTATCCCATTCAGTGTTATAAGGGACATTATTATTATGAAGAAGGAAGAGGAATAGGCAACAGCTTTCCTTGTTCCTTTTCTTGTATTGTCACAAACGCCAGAGTAATTCGGCATAATATTAATTGTATATGCAGTCCTTTTAAAGCATTTATGTTAATATGCGTGTCTGCACTCTTTGGTTTCCCCAATGCCTTGTTCTCCGAAGTTCTTTGCATCGGTGCTGAAGTAGGCTAGTACTTCTCAATTTTTTTGCTTCATATTTTAGATACATACTGGTAGTGTTTTCTATCTTTCTAGCTCTCATCATGGTTATCCAATCTGTTCTGCCTACCTCTAGCCCCCAGACAGGCCTCAACGATTACACCACACTGCCTGCTTTAACTCTCGGTTTAAAAAAAAAAAAAAAAAACCTATAATCAATACTAATTAATAAAAGGTAAAGCCCTCACTGACTGACTGACTCACTGACTGACTGACTCACTCATCACTAATTGTCCAACTTCCCGTGTAGGTAGAAGGCTGAAATTTGGCAGGCTCATTCCTTACAGCTTACTTACAAAAGTTAGGCAGGTTTCATTTCGAAATTCTACGCGTAATGGTCATAACTGGAACCTGTTTTTTGTCCATATACTCTAATGGAGGAGGCGGGGTCACGTATCGCGTCATCACGTATAACGCCTCCTACGTAATCACGTGAAGTGAAAACAAGGAAGAGATTTACAGCACGAGTCAAACGCGGGAACAAAGGTAAATGACATTAATTGTTGAGTGTCTTTTAATACTGTGTAATTGTTGAGTGTCTTTTAATACTTTGCAAGCATACATATTAACAGATGCGCAATTAAACGTGTGCATTTACGGGGTGATTTCTCAGGCTTAAAGCTCGAAGTGATCACTCGAGTGAAGGCAGCTTCACAAAAAAAACAGATCCTTAACAAACTGTTATTGGTATATTTTCCCTCAATTTTAAAAGGTTTTCTTTTCTCCTTAATAAAAATTTAAAAGGAGAACTTCGCCGGTGCAAACCGCAGGGATTTGACCGACTGACGCATACAGACATATTCATGAGTGCAGGTACTTCGGAAAGAGAGCACCCTGTAAACCTAAAGTTTAAATTAAGTTCATAGACCTACAAAAGGTTGCCATTGATTTCAGGCAAGATTGCTTTTCTCCTGTACAACTATACGTTGCATTCTCAAGAGTGTGCTTGCACAGCTTGGTCATATTACAACCGGAGTGCTGAACTGACAACGTGATATACAAACAGAACAATCGTAAAAACAAGATTAAATAAAAAGGCTGCTTCCGTTGGCAAAGCAACGAAAAAGGAAGACCTTATATGACGTTCGTTTATAAAACAGCGGAGAGGCTGTGTGAAGTCAGTTTCACAAAAAAACAGATCCTTAACAAATTTTTATTGGCATATTTTCACTCAATTTAAAAAGGTTTTCTTCTTAATAAAAATTTAAAAGCAGTACTTCGCCGCTGCAAAGCACGGGGATGTATATATATAGATAGATAGATAGAGATATATATAATATATATATACAGTGATCCCTTGCTATATCGCGCTTCGCCTTTCGCGGCTTCACTCTATCGCGGATTTTATATGTAAGCATATTTAAATATATATCGCGGATTTTTTGCCGGTTCGCGGATTTCTGAGGGCAATGGGTCTTTTAATTTCTGGTACATGCTTCCTCAGTTGGTTTGCCCAGTTCATTTCATACAAGGGACGCTATTGGCAGATGGCTGAGAAGCTACCCAACTTACTTTTCTCTCTCTCTCTCTCTCTCTCTCTCTCTCTCTCTCTCTCTCTCTTGCGCTGACTTTCTCTGATCCTGATGTAGGAGGTGTGAGCAGGGGGGCTGTTCGCACACCTAGACGATAGGGACGCTCGTCTAATAATAAAAATGCTGAAAGTTTATCTTCACGTTGCTATCTTCTGTGCAGCTGCTTCCTGAAGCGACATGCTGCATGGTGCTTCGCATACTTAAAAGCTCGAAGGGCACGTATTGATTTTTGACTGTTTGTTTTTCTCTGTCTCTCTGTCTCTGTCTCTCTCTCTCTCTCCCTGCTCCTGACGGAGGGGGTGTGAGCTGCCGCCTTCAACAGCTTTGTACCGGCGGTGCTTCGCATACTTAAAAGCCAAACAGCCCTATTGATTTGTTTGCTTTCCTCTGTCTTTCTGACAGACTGTGCTCCTGACGCGCACTCCTTTGAAGAGGAAGATATGTTTGCATTCTTTTAATTGTGAGACAGAACTGTCATCTCTGTCTTGTCATGGAGCACAGTTTAAACTTTTGAAAAAGAGACAAATATTTGTTTGCAGTGTTTGAATAATGTTCCTGTCACTCTACAACCTCTTGTGTTTCTGCGCAAATCTGTGACCCAAGCATGACAATATAAAAATAACCATATAAACATATGGTTTCTACTTCGCGGATTTTCTTATTTCGCGGGTGGCTCTGGAACGCAACCCCCATGATGGAGGAGGGATTACTGTATGTATATATATATATATAGATATATATATATATATAGATATATATATATATATATATATATATATATATATATATATATATATAGATATAGATATAGATATAGATATATAGATAGATATAGATATAGATATATAGATAGATAGATATATGTATATATATGTAAATATGTATATATGTATCTGTATGTGTATGTATATATAATATGTGTGTATGTATGTATGTGTGTATATGTATGTGTATATATATGTTGATATATGTATATATATGTGGATGTGTATATGTATATATACAGTGGTGTGAAAAACTATTTGCCCCCTTCCTGATTTCTTATTCTTTTGCATGTTTGTCACACAAAATGTTTCTGATCATCAAACACATTTAACCATTAGTCAAATATAACACAAGTAAACACAAAATACAGTTTGTAAATGGTGGTTTTTATTATTTAGGGAGAAAAAAAAATCCAAACCTACATGGCCCTGTGTGAAAAAGTAATTGCCCCCTGAACCTAATAACTGGTTGGGCCACCCTTAGCAGCAATAACTGCAATCAAGCGTTTGCGATAACTTGCAATGAGTCTTTTACAGCGCTCTGGAGGAATTTTGGCCCACTCATCTTTGCAAAATTGTTGTAATTCAGCTTTATTTGAGGGTTTTCTAGCATGAACCGCCTTTTTAAGGTCATGCTATAGCATCTCAATTGGATTCAGGTCAGGACTTTGACTAGGCCACTCCAAAGTCTTCATTTTGTTTTTCTTCGGCCATTCAGAGGTGGATTTGCTGGTGTGTTTTGGGTCATTGTCCTGTTGCAGCACCCAAGATCGCTTCAGCTTGAGTTGACGAACAGATGGCCGGACATTCTCCTTCAGGATTTTTTGGTAGACAGTAGAATTCATGGTTCCATCTATCACAGCAAGCCTTCCAGGTCCTGAAGCAGCAAAACAACCCCAGACCATCACACTACCACCACCATATTTTACTGTTGGTATGATGTTCTTTTTCTGAAATGCTGTGTTCCTTTTACGCCAGATGTAACGGGACATTTGCCTTCCAAAAAGTTCAACTTTTGACTCATCAGTCCACAAGGTATTTTCCCAAAAGTCTTGGCAATCATTGTGATGTTTCTTAGCAAAATTGAGACGAGCCCTAATGTTCTTTTTGCTTAACAGTGGTTTGCGTCTTGGAAATCTGCCATGCAGGCCGTTTTTGGCCCAGTCTCTTTCTTATGGTGGAGTCGTGAACACTGACCTTAATTGAGGCAAGTGAGGCCTGCAGTTCTTTAGACGTTGTCCTGGTGTCTTTTGTGACCTCTCGGATGAGTTGTCTCTGTGCTCCTGGGGTAAGTTTGGTCGGCCGGCCACTCCTGGGAAGGTTCACCACTGTTCCATGTTTTTGCCATTTGTGGATAATGGCTCTCACTGTGGTTCGCTGGAGTCCCAAAGCTTTAGAAATGGCTTTATAACCTTTACCAGACTGATAGATCTCAATTACTTCTGTTCTCATTTGTTCCTGAATTTCTTGGATCTTGGCATGATGTCTAGCTTTTGAGGTTCTTTTGGTCTACTTCTCTGTGTCAGGCAGCTCCTATTTAAGTGATTTCTTGATTGAAACAGGTGTGGCAGTAATCAGGCCTGGGGGTGGCTACGGAAATTGAACTCAGGTGTGATACACCACAGTTAGGTTATTTTTTAACAAGGGGGGCAATTACTTTTTAACACAGGGCCATGTAGGTTTGGATTTTTTTTCTCCCTAAATAATAAAAACCATCATTTAAAAACTGCATTTTGTGTTTACTTGTGTTATATTTGACTAATGGTTAAATGTGTTTGATGATCAGAAACATTTTGTGTGACAAACATGCAAAAGAATAAGAAATCAGGAAGGGGGCAAATAGTTTTTCACACCACTGTATATGTAGATATGTGTATATGTAGATATGTATATATAAGTATATATGTTTAGGTATATATATATGTTTACATAACCTCTTTAACACACTACTTCTCTGCTGCGAAGCACGGGTATTTTGCTAGTATATTTTATATAGAAAAATATTTAGTTAATTACATAATACTTCTTATACCCCCAGTTAACCTACACCACTATAACTAAGGCTCATTGTAATACGAAATTTCCCAGGCAAAGCTGAGTGACACAGCTAGTAAATAAATATTTTATTATTCACAGCACATGGTTCTGTTTACTTTAAATAACTTGTACTTGCATCTTGAATCTGCATGCATCCAGAGATTGAATCAACATATTTAGAAGAAAACAAAAAAAATTAAGAGGTTTTAAAATACAAACTATTAACTATTCATTGCATATTTTCTATTCAGACGCATATATATTCAAACTTTATAAGTGTTATAATACACAACATATTAATAGTTACAAAATTTAAGATAATGACACAATCAGAGAAGCATTTAATATTGTAAATGAAAAGCTGAACAGTAATAAGCAAGATCAAAGTTTTTACTTTTATGCTTCTTATACGGTTTGAGTGAGATCTTATCCGAGAAATTAGATTTCAAAATAAGTACAGTAATCCCTCCTCCATCGCGGGGGTTGCGTTCCAGAGCCACCCATGAAATAAGAAAATCCGCGAAGTAGAAACCATATGTTTATATGGTTATTTTTATATTGTCATGCTTGGGTCACAGATTTGCGCAGAAACACAGGAGGTTGTAGAGAGACAGGAACGTTATTCAAACACTGCAAACAAACATTTGTCTCTTTTTCAAAAGTTTAAACTGTGCTCCATGACAAGACAGATGACAGTTCTGTCTCACAATTAAAAGAATGCAAACATATCTTCCTCTTCAAAGGAGTGCACATCAGGAGCAGAGACTGTCATAAAGACAGAGGAAAGCAAACAAATCAATAGGGCTGTTTGGCTTTTAAGTATGCGAAGCACCGCGGCACAAAGCTGTTGAAGGCAGCAACTCACACCCCCTCCGTCAGGAGCAGGGAGAGAGAGAGAGAGAGAGAGAGAGACCGAGAAAAACAAACATGCAAAAATCAATACGTGCCCTTCGAGCTTTTAAGTATGCGAAGCACCGTGCAGCATGTCGCTTCACTAAGCAGCTGCACAGACGGTAGCAACGTGAAGATAATCTTTCAGCATTTTTAGACGAGCGTCCGTATCGTCTAGGTGTGCGAACAGCCCCCCTGCTCACACCCCCTACGTCAGGATCAGAGAAAGTCAGCGCAAGAGAGAGAAAGAGAAAAGTAAGTTGGGTAGCTTCTCAGCCATCTGCCAATAGCGTCCCTTGTATGAAATCAACTGGGCAAACCAACTGAGGAAGCATGTACCAGAAATTAAAAGACCCATTGTCCTCAGAAATCCGCAAACCAGCAAAAAATCTGCGATATATATTTAAATATGCTTACATATAAAATCCGCGATAGAGTGAAGCCGCGAAAGGCGAAGCGCGATATAGCGAGGGATCACTGTATTGTCAAGAGCAAAGAGGTTGACAATTTATTTAGCAGTCTGACTTCAGTCTGCTGAGTAAGGCATTTGTATCAGAAAATATTTAACTGAATTTCCTTTTTAGTTTGTTCAGTATTCATACCCCCAAATACCCCGAAAATGTTATTTTGGCTTGTGCATGGTGGTCCTACCTGTTTCTAGACTGATTCATTTAAATCATTTGGTGAAAATGTGGCTTTGCCAAATGTATAAATTACATATGCCAGTTCAGAAGCTATTGAAGGTTTTGGTTGTACTCTTTAAACTCATTCAAATTGGTAAATGTCAATATTTATGGGCATAAATTCATAATTATTGTATAAATTAAACTGCCTTCCAGCAAACCTGGAATACATCTCTGACATAATCTTCAGAAATTTTAAGTGTGCTGTGGTTTTGGCCTTCTGTTTACATTGCAAACAGCAGGATTGTAGTCTCTAGTCCTATTAAATACGAAGACAATATTGCCCTTAGATTTGTTTGTGATTTTTGAAATCTGTGTGAACAATTACGGTAAAGCTAAAAGTTCATATAAATTTGTAGTTGGTTATCAAATAATTTCTATCTCACAATGTCTGTAGGAACTTTTTATAAGAATACCTTTTTTTTTTCTTGTCATGTTCATTATATAGTACACCTTGTGATGGTTCATAGACTTTGTCTCTCCATAACTAATTTGTGGATAATGTTATCATATTTACAGCATTGTTTATGGTTGTATTTTAACTTTGTGGTACTAACAGTAATAAAAATAAAAGCTGAATTTTACAGATAGAAGTATTGATGACAGATCATTATTATAAAGACTTTTTCTGGTATTATTGAAAAAATTTGTATAGATTTAGGGTCCATTTTTTTGTTTTAAGTGACATGTAATTTTCAACATGTTCTTTTAGATTGCTCGATTATGTGATGTGTGATTATCGCACAGAACGTTGGTGGACACTGCTGACTTCTATCTTGGCAACAGCTCTGAAGTGTTCTTACTTAATGGGACAAGTTAAAGACTATATTACATATTCACTGGAACTCATTGGAAGGGGTATGGTATTTCTTAGAGTGTAGTTATTATTGTGCTTGATGATAGTTGGTTGTTTGTTTTTTTTTCACTTAATCTGATATATATAGACCATATTACACTAAAATAAATTAACAGCTTTCTCCTCCAGAGTCCGGAGGCATTTGTGGTGAGTAGGGAGATATTTGTTATGTTTTTTCCTTTTTGGTAATACTTTTTATAATAACTTTCATTAATAAAGCATTAGCAGGAATTATGCAATGTTTAACAGATCATGAGTTCATGTCCATTCAAATAGTTATAAATGTCATTAAATGATAATTCATACATTAGGTAATGTATTTTTAAACATGTACTAATTATTTAACAAATCCTTAGTAAGGCATTTTTTACCATTTGCTAGCACATTACTCTGGTTGAGACTTCCTGCACCAATGCCAAGCTGATTAGTGTCAAATATCTTTAAATATTAGTTAAACATGTTTTATTTATCATAAGTGAGTGTGTTGTTCGTGAGTTGTACAGTCTGTTAAACTGGTTATTTCATGTTCTGACCTGTTTGTAACAGTGCAAGAATTTTTGCCAGCTTTCCCACTTGTTTTTAAATCATTTATTCATTAACTGTAAATGTTTTTGCTTTACACAAACTAAAATTGAAATTCTTCTTGCATTATACAGGTTTTCATATGTTTATAAACCATTTATTCATTAGTTGTGTAAGATTTTGTAGTACCTAATCTAATGTTACAATTATTCATGCATTATAAAGGTGTGTAAATGGGTAATTAGTACATTATTGGGCACTGTGCTTCGACATGACCAGGTCTCACTGAAGAAAGCAATGTAGTTTGCTGAGCAATTTAGTTTTATCTTTGTAACAGAAATTGTCAGGATTCAAGTTTATTGCCTTACTAACAACTTTTTCTCAATCTTAAATATTTTTTTCAATTTGTCAGAACTGCAAGGAGCAGCAAATACAATTAAAAAAATCTTTCGATGTTTTATTTTTCCTAAAAATATTTAAGATTTATACTGACAAAGAAATACATGCATACACAAATAGAAAACACAAAATTATTATTATTAATAATAATAAGTAATACAGTGGAACCTCGGTTCACGAACGTCTCGGAACATGTACAAATTGGTTTACGACCAAAAAGTTCGCCAAACTTTTGCATCTGTTCACGACCACACACTTGGTATACGAACAAGCCAGTTTCCCTTTCGGTTTGTACGTGTTCAGTCTCTCCCTGTGCATTTCCTGTGCAGCGAGCAAGAGAGAGAGCGCCACACAAACGAGAGAGAGAGACACACACACATACACACACACGAGAAAGAGACACACACACACACACACAGGCGCGAGAGAGAGAGACACACACAGGTACACGAGAGAGAGAGAGAGAGAGAGAGAGAGAGACACACACACACACGAGAGAGAGAGACACACACACACACGAGAGAGAGACACACAGGCAGTGCGAGTGATTGGGCTGGACGCATAAGGTAGGATGGCAGTTAAAGAATGCACTGAGCTTGTTTTTGTTTTCACTTCTGTTTACAGCGATCGGTTCGTAGCGTGCATTGTTGCAATGTTACTTTTCTTGGTGTTTTATAAAATTACGGATTTTTTCAAATGTTCATTTTTTTCCCTGTGCTTAAAACTCATTAAAAAAAAAAAAAAAAAGTGTTTTTAGCCTGCGGTTGGTAGCGCTATAGCGCGAACTATTGCAGTGTCAGTTTTTTCTGTTGTTCAAGGTTTTCTCAGTGTTATTCAATGTTTTTACATTTAGTTTACTATTACACTGTGCATTCTATGGTTTAATTAACTATATTTGTGCTTAAAAACTTAAAAAATATATATATATTTACATACAGTTCGTATGGTCTGGAATGGATTAATTGTATTTACATACAATCCTATGGGGGAAATTGCTTCGGTTCACAACCAAATCGGGTTACGACCAGAGTTTTGGAACAAATTATGGTTGTGAACCGAGGTTCCACTGTATTTATCATATGATGTTAGATCAAACTTTAATAGTCTATAAAATACTATTACTTCGAAAATAGGCAAAAGAAATTTTTACCAAATAATGTACAGAATATGTTGGTTTAAAAATGAACAAGTCAATTCCTAGTCCATTAGAACAAAGAAATGTGCACAATTAATCCTTAGTTGTATTATCTTGAAATGTAATGAGATAGTCTGCCCATTGCTCTATTATAATACATAATACATTAGCTAAGGCATGAATTATCATTTAATGACATTTATAACTATTTGAATGAACATGAACTCATGATCTGTTAAACATTACATAATGCTTTACTAATGAAGGTCATTATAAAGTGTTACTTTTTTTGGGACTTTTTGTTTACTTGTAAACTTTAGTAGCAATTTGTGCTTACAGTAAATATTAACAGTTTTGACGTCTTTGAATTCTGATGTTTGCCTATGTTAATAAAATATGTTACAGCATTATTTAAATTGAGGTGCTGAAAATAGTTTTGTTTTTTCACCTTCTCTTACATATTTTTACACATCAGTCTTTATGCTTCAAACAAGAGGCAAAAATGCGTATTTAATATGCCCAGTGTGTGTGTGTATTTTTATACAGAATAGATTTTGAAAGTGGAACATGTATTTTATGTGGAGTATTAGTGATTAAAATGCATAGACTTTAAAGCATGTTTGTGCAGATTAATACTTCTAATTAGAAGTATGTAATTGTTACTTAAAAATTTCCATAAACATTTAGATGTCCTGCCCTTTAGTAATCCTATTTAAGCAAGAGTGGGTTGTTTGCTCAAAGGGGCATTAAAATAGGACCCATGGTTGCTTCTTACCAAGTTCTCAAATTACTTCTAGGGTCGGGGCAGTCCTACATTTACAGTATCCACTTTATATCATCCATGGGGTTTCAGACCTTAAAAAAAACTGATTCTAGTCTCCCAACCTGAAACCATGTGATGTCTTCTATTGGCTTGCAAATCTTTTTGCAAGCATCTCTCCCAATTCTATGTGGTCTCTCTCTCCCTTTCTATAAAAACAGGAAGGATTTCATGGCAACTGCCGTATAGCTTGCCATCTAACATCCTGTGGGAACATTATAGGTTCTTGCTAAGGAAACATCTCATTCTGTAGTTCTGGGATGCACCTTTGTACAGCCCTTCTGTGTTAATCTGTACATGTATGATGTTGTTCATCCTGGGCTGATTATAGCATAGATTTTCTCTTCAGGTAAGTGTATCTGTCTCTAAGGGTCTTGTATTTCCCTTGCACCATACTTTTGTACCTATAATCCTCCAGTTAACTGGCCTAACCATCACATTTACCGTATATAAGTCTTTTTTCAAGTAAATGCATTACTTTTAAAAATTATTTGAACATTTTTTAAAGAATATCTAAAGATATTCATTGTTAATATTTGGTAAGCAGTACATTCTTCTGGTCAATTATCATGTCTTAATCATGCTAAAGCAATTTCTTAGCAAAATCCTATACATATAAATAGCATAACCCATTCAGACTTAAGATTTTATTTGTTCTGTTTTAAAATGTTTGTTACATTTTAATTGGAAAACGCAGTACATACCATCTGTTCAAGATCTTAAATGTCTGTCTGGACCATAGAATTATTTTCTGTTCTGTCAATTTTTAGTATCTTTATGTGTGGGTGTGTGGTTTTTGCTGTTAAATGTTTTACAGAATGTTTTTATACATTATTGATTCTATTGAATTTGAGTTTGTAATAATTTGTTTTGCTTAATTTTGTAGATTATGTTTACTACCAGGGATTGTTGCTGTGCAAACTGAATTTACAGTTTTGAATTCACTTTTACTGTGTTTTCTTTTGTTAACAAATTAATCAGCTTCTACACTTAAAGAAGATCAGAAATCACGAATTGAAAAGAACCTTATCAAAGTGTTAATGGTAAGTTGCTTTTTTATATGTATTATTTCAGGTATAATAAAACTTTTGGTCTATTATAATTTTATGAAGGCAAAAATTAAATATAGTATATACTGTAAATATGAAATAACAAAAACTAATATTTAAGGGTCTTGTATTCGCTTATTCACTTTTTTTTTTTTGGCCTCCGACTAGAGCCTGTATCAACCCCATTTATATTATTTGTGTTTTAGCTGCTGCTTATCTGGTAGTTTTCGAAAGTAGTGTTCACCTCAAGCCACTGTCCTTTTGAATTTCATTAAGTAGTCATCCAACTGAAAGGGTATCTGGAATTGGAACAAGACTGATTGTGTGCTTCCAGGAATTTTTATATTACTAGTCAGTCATTTTCTAACCCGCTTAATCCTGAACAGCTTTGCAGAGGGTGCTGGAGCCAGTCCCAGCTAGCAGAAACAAGCTGGAGAAACAAGCTAAGTCAGAAACAAACCCTGGATTGGATGCCAGTCTAACGCAGGGAAAACACACACGCACACACTAGGGACAATTTAGTACCACCAATCCACCTAACCTGCATGTCTTTGGATTGTGGGAGGAAGCCGAAGCACCCGAGGAAAACATAACTAGTATTAATTCTAAAGGAAGTATTACTTTTACATTGATAATGCAAATTTTAATTGCCTAATTTTAAAATATTTTCCAAATAGAAAATAACAGATCTTTGAGGTACTAAATGTTCTTTTTGCTTTTTTGTTTTTAATTTGCTTTATTTTCTCATGTCATCTTTCCAGGGTACAGATTATCCATTTTTTTAAAATTTATTTAGTATTTATCTGTATGATTTAATTTTTACTGATCAGAGTTTACAGATGTGACTACTGTCATTAGGACCAGCATCAAACAAATGCCTTGCTTCATCGGTGGTTCACTGAAATTATAATACCATTTTTCTCAAAAAAAAAAAAAAATCCCAAAACTTAAAAGGAAAAATGGTGTTTGGAACAACACTGTTCTCAACTCAAACCGAAACTAATCAGTGACATCTTGGTTATCATACCCATTTTGAAGGAGTTTTAACGTAAGAGCACATTCCGCATACTGAGCGAGAATCAAACAAACCAGAAAATGTCATGGTTAGTTCCACAAAGATTTGGTGAGAAAGGTTAATAGAAATAGAATGGGTGCCAGGCTTAGCCTGGTTTCACATTGTTCTGGGCTGTTTTGGAAAATCCATCACTGTTTCATGTTTTTCCATGGCAATATTTTATAACAATCGGGCAACTCATGTTGATGTTTGTAAAATACAAATAATATCTGTAAAACTTTACTGTTGGTTAAAAAAATTAAGCTGTACTAAAATTAGCGATCATAAATACAAAATGTATGTTTGTGGTGTTATTTGCACCTACAGAATGAGTGTCCTGACACTGAACCAGAATGTGACCCAGCTGCTGTAAAAACTGCACAGAATCTCTGGGCTGATCGTGTATCACTTGCTGGCAACAATGACTTTATAATTGAAGTGCAGGACTATGTGCCTTTTGGTAAGTAGTCACGATAAATGGCCATTTTAGAATTTAAAAAATAAACTATTATAATAGAAATGTATTATTTAGATAAAAATGGGTATTATTGGTTAAATATGATTAATTTTGAGTAATAATGGTAATTATCAGTTTGATATTTGAGACACTTTAGATTGAACTTTTTTATGTGTTATTCTCTCAGCATTTGTTTTATTATATATGTTTTTATAATATATTAGTTTTGGAGTAATGTTGGTGTTCAGTTTTTATATTTCATTTAAATGTTTTTATATACCATACATTTTTATTCTAAAAAATGACAGGTCTGTTTCTGTCAAATCTGCATTGATTCTGACAATTTTCTTCCCTTAATTTGTGCAGCTATATAAAATGCTCCTCAAACATATACCAGCTAACTGAAATTACTCTGAAAACAGAGTAGATTACCCTATATTTGCATAGTTTTCGAAAAAAAGTACAGTGGATGTTTAATTACATTGATGAAGATGAAGCAGTTTTATTGTTTGAATGGAACTGCTTAACATTTTCTCTTTTTAACTTTAATGATAATGTTGCTTCAGATGACGTTAATGCAGGAATACACTTTACTTACAAGGGAGGTTAGCAACTCTGTTTTTCACACTCGTCTTTACCATTGCATTTCTAAGCTTTAGGCAAAAGCAGAAAATTAGATGGTTGGTATGTGGAAGGATGATACCAATAGGTGTGTGTGTGTGCACGCAATTCAGAGCATGGTAGTGGGCACAACACATGTTAGAATTGATATACAGTCATATTCAAAAGTTTGGGAACCACTCTTAATTCTTTAGATTTTTGTTTATCATTGGCTGAGCTTTTAAAGTAGCAACTTCCTTTTAATATATGACATGCTTTATGGAAACTAGTACTTCAGCAGTGACATTAGGTTTATTGGATTAACAGAAAAGATGTAATATGCATCATAATAAAATTAGACAGGTGCACACATTTGGGCACCCCAACAGAGATATTACATCAATACTTAGTTGAGCCTCCTTTTGCAAATACGTATAACAGCCTCTAGATGCCTCCTATAGCCTTTGATGAGTGTCTGGATTCTGGATGGAGGTATTTTTGACCATTCTTCCATACAAAATCTCTCCAGTTCAGTTAAATTTGATTGCTGCATGGACAGCCTTCTTCAAATCATCCCATAGATTTTCGATGATATTCAAGTCAGGGGACTGTGACGGCCATTCCAGTACTTCTCCCTCGGCATGAATGCCTTTGTAGATTTCGAGCTGTGTTTTGGGTCACTGTCTTGTTGGAATATCCAAACTCTGCATAACTTCAACTTTGTGACTGATGCTTGAACATTATCCTGAAGTATTTGTTGATATTGGGTTGAATTCATCTGACCCTCGACTTTAACAAGGGCCCCAGTCCCTGAACTAGCCACACAGCCCCACAGCATGATGGAACCTCCACCAAATTTGACAGTAGGTAGCAGGTGTTTTTCTTGGAATGCGGTGTTCTTCTTCCGCCATGCAAAGCGCTTTTTGTTATGACCAAATAACTCAATTTTTGTCTCATAAGCCAAGGCACTTTGTTCCAAAATAAATCTGGCTTGTCTAAATGAGCATTTGCATACAACAAGTGACTCTCTTTGTGGAGTGAGTGCAGAAAGGACTTCTTTCTCATCACCCTACCATACAGATGTTCTTTGTGCAAATTACATTGAATTGTAGAACGATGTACAGATACACCATCTGCAGCAAGATGTTCTTGCAGGTCTTTGGAGGCGATCTGTGGGTTGTCTGTAACCATTCTCACAATCCTGTGTATATGCTGCTCCTGTATTTTTCTTGGCCTGCCAGACCTGGGTTTAACAGCAACTGTGCCCGTGGCCTTCCATTTCCTGATTACATTCCTTACAGTTGAAACTGACAGTTTAAACCTCTGACATAGCTTTTTGCAGCCTTCTCCTAAACCATTATACTGAACAATCTTTGTTTTCAGATTTTTTGAGGGTTACTTTGAGGATCCCATGCTGTCACTCTTCAGAGGAGAGTCAAAGGGAAGTACAACTTGCAATTGACCACCTTAAATACATTTTCTCATGATTGGACTCGCCTGTCTATGAAGTTCAAGGCTTAACAAGCTAATCCAACCAATTTGGTGTTGCTAGTAATCAGTATTGAGCAGTTACATGCATTCAAATCAGCAAAATTACTAGGGTACCCAAATTTTTGCACAGCCAGTTTTTCACATTTGATTTAATTTCATACAACTAAATACTGCTTCACTAAAAACTTTGTTCGGAAAACACCCTGGCACTCAGATGTTCCTAGGAAATGAAAGACATCATCACTCACATCAATCACTGTTAATATTTTTTGTTGAAAGTAGAGTAAATTATTATGCAGGCTGAGAGGGGTTCCCAAACATTTTCATATGACTGTATTAATAATCCTACTTAGTGTTTCATATCTACCAGTATCATTAATGTCTTAAGAGTTAGTCATTACCCAGAAACTATCCAGCCACTAACATTCTTTGGTGGGTGTTGTTCATCATGGCATCATTGTACTCATTTGTTAATGGATATTTTCAGTAGAATATTACTATATAAACTAAAGGCTGGGATGTTTTAGCATGATTCTAGGAACGTAAAAATTAATTTAGGACTCAACAGTTACCAGATCTAATTCTAAGTAAACATCTGTGGTATGAGATCCATTTTCTACTTGCCTATGCCGTTCAGAGTTATAGGCACACTATACCAATCTTGGCAGCACTGGGTGGAAAGTGGAAATCACATTTGAATGGGGAGCCTTTCTATCACAGGGCATACTGTTATGAACACACACATAGTCTCACTCACATTGAGCCAATTTTGACTGACCATTTAGCAGCAAAGCTAGAACCCATGGGCAAAAACCTTGGCAGATCTGAGGAGAAATTATAAATTTATCTCTGGCAGTACCTAGGCCTGGGGTTTGAACCCAATACTAAGGCAGGCTTAGACCACTATGCTGCTCAATGATTTCCACTAACTAATATGCAAGAGTTTTATTTGAGCCTTCATCATTGTAATAAATTCTGTGGTTGTGAATACCTTTTATTTGACTGTTGTACCTAGTAAAACGTTCATAGAGTGTAATTGATTAAAAAAAAAACACACTTTTAAATACCTCATGGAATTTAGAGGTTTTTTTTCTTTCTTTCTGATTTGACACGTGTTTATGTAAAGTTTTTTCCTACCCTACTCTTTTTTTGTTTCTTTTGCAGTTCAGTGCAAAGCCAGATTTTTGTCTCCTAGTTTTCATGTAGATGTTCCTGTCCAGCTGCATATATACTTAAAAGCAGACTGCCCCCATCCTATCAGATTCTCCAAGCTGTGTGTGAGCTTTAATAATCAGGTAACTCAACATTCTTCTTTCAACACTGTATCACTGTTTTAGAAGGTTTTCGCCCAATTTAGTGTGACATGTTGTTATTATGGCGCCGATCAGGGCAGCCACCGTTGTTTGGTTGCTGTTTATGTGTCTGTTAACTTTCTCTTTTGCAATAATATGAAGATTACTTGCACACAAGATAAGCTCCTATTGGGATTGGACTTAATTTATCCTCAACCAATCAGGGACACTTACATACAGATTCATCACTTATGATCCCTCCAACTGCAGACTTGGACTCCCATCTAGGTAACTCACACCTGAAACGGCAAAGGGGGAAGTGCACAGGGTGTCTTGTGCGGTTCAGGAGACATGCATTTCAAGCACCCCTTCCCGGTCTTGTTTTATCCAACGTCAGATCACTGAAGAACAAAATAGATTAACTTAATCTTCTTCTCACAACAAATAAGGATTATTTTCTCTCTTCAGCATATTGCTTTGTGGATACATGCAGTACTGTGCAAATGTTTTAGGCAGGTGTGAAAAAATGCTGTAAACAAATAATGCTTTCAAAAATGGAAGTGTTAATCATTTATTTTCATCAATCAACAAAATGCAATGAATGAACAAAAGAGAAATCTAAATCAAATCAATATTTGGTGTGACCACCCTTTGCCTTCAAAACAGCATCAATTCTTCTAGGTACACTTGCACACAGTTTTTGAAGGAACTCGGCTGGTAGGTTGTTCCAAACATCTTGGAGAACTAACCACAGATCTTCTGTGGATGTAGGCTTCCTCACATCCTTCTGTCTTTTCATGTAATCACAGACACACTCAATGATGTTGAGATCAGGGCTCTGTGAGGGCCATACCATCACTTCCAGGACTTCTTGTTCTTCTTTACGCTGAAGATAGTTCTTAATGAATTTGGCTGTATGTTTGGGGTCGTTGTCCTGCTGCATAATAAATTTGAGGCCAATCATACGCCTCCCTGATGGTATTGCATGATGGATAAGTATCTGCCTGTATTTCTCAGCATTGAGAACACCATTAACCCTGACCAAATCTCCAACTCCATTTGCAGAAATGCAGCCCCAAACGTTCAAGGAATCTCCACCATGCTTCACTGTTGCCTGCAGACACTCATTATTGTACCACTGTCCAGCCCTTCGACGAACAAACTGCCTTCTGCTACAGCCAAATATTTCAAATTTTGACTCATCAGTCCAGAGTACCTGCTGCCATTTTTCTGCACCCCAGTTCCTATGTTTTCGTGCATACTTGAGTTGCTTGGCCTTGTTTCCACGTCGGAGGTATGGCTTTTTGGCTGCAACAATTCCATGAAGACCACTTCTGGCCAGACTTCTCCGGACAGTAGATGGGTGTACCTGGGTCCCACTGGTTTCTGCCAGTTCTGAGCTGATGGCACTGCTGGACATCTTCCGATTTCGAAGGGTAATAAGCTTGATGTGTCTTTCATCTGCTGCACTGTTTCCTTGGCCGACCACTGCGTCTACGATCCTCAGCGTTGCCCGTTTCTTTGTACTTCTTCAAAAGAGCTTGAACAGCACATCTTGAAACCCGTGTCTACTTTGAAATCTTTGTCTGGGAGAGAGCTTGCTGATGCAGTATAACTACCTTGTGTCTTGTTGCTGTGCTCAATCTTGCCATGACATGAAACTGTCTTCCACAACATCACCTTGGTAGCAGAGTTTGGCTGTTCCTCACCCAGTTTTAAGCCTCCTAAACAGCTGTTTCTGTTTCAGTTAATGACTGTGTTTTAACCTACGTGTGACATTGATGATCATTAGTACCTGTTTGGTATAATTGGTTGATCATATACCTGACTATAATCCTACAAAATCCCTGACTTTGTGCAAGTGTACCTATAAGAATTGATGCTGGTTTGAAGGCAAAAGGTAGTAACACCAAATATTGATTTGATTTAGATTTTTCTTTTGTTCGCTCACTTTACATTTTGTAAATTGATAACAATAAACAATCATTATTTATATTTCTGAAAGCATTCTTTGTTTACAGCATTTTTTCACACCTGCCTAAAACTTTTGCATAGTACTGTAGCTTAATGCATCAATTCCTGACTCCACATTAGAACTGTTGGGGTTTCTGTTTTACAGATCTGATAGTCAAAAGGTGGTAGAATCTGTATCTACATTAATAACAATTGGTGTACTGGTGTTTCCATATTATTGAAGCACTGTTCCAGCAATTTGGAACTATTTACTATTAACTGTAAGTCATTCTATTCACCTCAAGAATTTTCTTCAATAATTCTCGTTGGAGTTTACATCCTGCCTGATGTGAATGTGAATGAAGCACAGCAGCAGTTGGCAGATTACATCACTAGTTTGGAGAACAGTCATGCAAACTCTCCAATTATAGTGATGGGTGATGCAAACCTAACCATCAAGCTTCCCAAATACAACAGCTTGTTAAATGCCCACCAGGGGCGGGAAGACTGGATCACTGCTACTGTGCCATAAAGTATGTATACTGAGCTTTACCTTGTGCGCCACTAGGTAATTTTGACCACGTTGTGCTACTTTTACTTCCCACTTACAAACAAAGGCTAAAATTAGCTAAACCAGTAAAGAAATCTATTCATTCATGGAATGATAAGTCAGTTGAAGCATTACAAGATTGTCCAGACTATACAGATTGGGACTTTTTAAAAATGTTTGTGAAAACATTCATGATCTGACTGACACTGTTACATCTTATATCAGCTGTGATAGAAACCAGGGCGTCAGCTTGCTGTAAATATCAACACGAACACAACAGCACAGTCCTGGGTTCATATAATGAATGGTATATTACAAAATACTTCCAAAAGTAACAGAAGCACTAATCATGTGTTTTTCTCTCAAATTCACCACACAATTCCTCTCCTCTCACCACCTCACTGCCCTCCTCCAGTCAAGTGTTGCCTTCCTTCCTCCCAGCTCCGACTCACCTAGATAAGAGAGTGCAGTCCCTTTTACTGAGGACCCGGGAGTACTTCTGGTGCCAAGGCCACTGCTCGATGAAATTACTGCCAGCTCATCATAAGTCCCATGAATTTGGGAGCACATCTCCCAGCAGCGCCCCCATGCGACACCTCTCGGACCCCAACAGGGCTGTGATGCTGGTCTATAACCCCTAGCAATTCCGGCTGGTTCCCGAATGTGCGCCGATTTGGAGGGCTGCTGCCATCAAATGACTGGGGGGATTAAACATTTCCCAGAGACATTCCTTTCCTGTCTCCTTCTTTTCTCATGGCTAGGGAAGGTATTAAGCCCATGTCCAGTCGGGACACCTGTCCCTTTATTTGGGGCTTCCTGCTCAGGTAAGGAACCATCAGTTCTGGTTGGAATGTCTGTCCATCCATTAGGGCTGCCTAGTCCAGATGCGACCTCCTTCACTCTCTGGTCCGAGATGCCTTTATGTGCACTTGGGGCCTCCCGTCCAAGTAAGGGATCTTCTTGGTTCCTGGCCAGAAAGTGAAGCGGTTTGCATTTCCAGGAAGTCTATTGGGATTTATAACAATGGAATGCAATGATTTACCAAAGATCTAAGGCATCTTCGTCAGGTTAAGGATAGACCCCATAACCCTGGTGATAAGGACGCTTATAGACTGGCCAAGAATAGGCTAAACAATGCAATCAGATATGCTAAATGGAATCACAAAAATAAACTGGAGCTTCAGTTTTCTGCAAACAATAGCTCCTCTGTATGGAGAAACCTTTCAGTCGTTACTAAGTACAAAAAGACATCTCAAATTGGTCACTCATGTTCATCACTCCCTGACAAACTTAACAAGTTTTGTGGGAAATTTGAACAACAAGGTGCTGAGTACTTACATCCCCTCTACTCTTTCTGCTCTGAAGTGGCTTTAAAAGGCAGCCACTTCTTCACAAAAGTCTCTCCCGTCTTCTTCCTTTTCCATTAAAGAATATGAGGTGTGGAAGCTGTTTGCAACACAGAACTGCAAAAAGTCAGCCAGTCCAGATTCTGTCTCACCAGCAATAACCAAACACTGTTCCAGGCAGCTCGCTTCTCTTTTCACAGACATCTTTAACACTAGAATCCCTGAAGCCTATGAAAAAAGTCATAATCCTGGTCCACCTTAAATTCCTTCGCACCTCCTCATCAGCGTCTTTGTCTTGCAAATGTGTCAGTCTGCACTGTCAGAGGCAGCCTGCTCACTCACCCCCCCCCCACTGAGGCAACTGAAGTCAATTCAGTCGCTGAAGTGTCTTTATCTGGCAGTGAGGTGTTTGGAATTGTATAGGCTGAATAATGTACTGTTATTTGGAATACATACATTTCATGTGTGTTCCGTGTCTACAATGATCAGGGTAAATGTAAGATGGCAAGAAATGTTGAACACATAACTTAAACAGAAACATGTCATTTGACCATGAGTTGTCATTTGAACATGGTGTTTTTTTTTCCGATCTTGCCCAAACTGCACGTTACTGGAACTGAGAATGCAGACAGACTTCTTCATTTTGGGCACATACACCATCCGTTTGGGCACATACACTGTCCGCGTGGCACCACCAGATCTAAACACTAGCGTGTCAACAGGTGCTTGCGTACTGAAGTGACTTTAGCTGCAGATGGAAGTCCCATTGTATTCACATACGCCATCCGTTTGGGCACATACGCTGTCCGCGTGGCACTACCAGATCTAAACGCTAGCATGTCAACAGGTGCTCGCGTACTGAAGTGACTTTAGCTGCAGATGTCCCACTGTATTCATGGTGCCAAGCAGAGTTGTGTTGCAGTACAGCAATCTATTAGACACCGAAAGCGACGTGAAGAAATTGTCTGTTGTTATGGTTCTGCCTTTGTACAGAAATAGCTCCATAAGCTTTATGACCACAGTCTCAGAAAGTCTTTCTCCCGTGGGACGACTGGGATCTTTTCCTAAATAAGGAATGGCGTTGCACATGCACTTTGTCTCCAAATCTGACGCAATCCAAAACTTTATGCGAAATTTGTCAGGCTTGGTTTAGATGTATTTCAAGAAAGGACAACAGACCTTGTTTGGAAACAGTTGCTCATCAAAAGTAATATGTTGCCCTGGGTTGTAACTCAAAACAAAGTTCTCAACAAAACGTTGCCAGACGTCTGAGTTCGTAGCAAATCTGTCATTTTTCACACATTCTGCACGGGTGTGATAGTCTGATAGCGGTCACAGGGCATCGTATCTGACCAGGCATCGCGGTCATTGCTGCTCTTGTGAAAAGAATGCAGAAAAACGGCATCGACTCAAAGAGGGAGAGGCAAGTTCATTGTACATGTAGTACAAATTTACACCGGGTCTTTCAGACTGAAATCAAATGAATGTTATTATTATATAATAGTAACTAGCAAAATACCCGCGCTTCGCAGCGGAGAAGTAGTGTGTTAAAGAGGTTATGTAAACATATATATACATATACATATATAGAAATATCTACATATACACATATCTACATATATATACATATGTACATATATATATATATATATATATATATATATATATATATATATATATATATATATATACACATATACACATCCACATATATATACACATATCAACATATATATACACATACATACATAGTGCATTGTAACACGGGCTGTGATTGTTACATAGGAGGGAGACGACAAATCACTGCTTCCCGCTTTCTAATCGGGCCTGTGATTGGTGCTTTGACTGATGCCCAGATCCCACAGTATCTCCCCTTAGGAGAGGCGTTAGGCAAGTGTAATTGAATAGCGGTGCTGCAAGTTTAGCTTTACACCTGTTTTTAAGGCTTATTGACTGAAAGGGGCTTTCATGAAAAACGTTAGGGCTTTGCTACAGGATACACCCTGCACAAGTTAAGGAAGTAAAAATAAAGGTATATATTTCTGTTTTATTTAAACCTTTTAAGTTTGTATGCGGGCGGTATGGTGGCACAGTGAAAAGTGCCAGTTAGGAGACCCGGGTTCACTTCCCTGCGTGGAGTTTGAATGTTCTCCCCGTGTCTGTCTGGGTTTCCTCAGGGTACTCCAGTTTCCTCCCACAGTCCAAAGACATGCAGGTTAGGTGCATTGGCAATTCTAAATTGTCCTGTGTGTGTGGGTGTGTGCGCCCTGCGGTGGGCTGGCACCTTGCCCAGGGTTTGTTTCCTGCTTTGTGCCCTGTTTTATCAGGGATTGGCTCCTGTATTTAGGATATAGCGGGTTGGATAATGGATGGATGGACATTTGTATGCATAGCCCCATTTGCCCGTTTTCGTTTTTTTTTCTTTCTTCAGTAATATTTCAGCAAACCCGGAGCTTGTCAGTTCAAATCCTGGTACTGACACCACTGTGTGACCCTGAAGAAGTCACTTCACCTGCCTGTGCTGCAAAAAACAAAAGTAATGTAACAAATTGTACCTCAGATGTTGCAAGTTGCTGGAATAAAGGCATAAGTCAAATAGATAAATATGTATTATACACATAGGAACTATTCATTTATTTTCAGTTAAGTCATCTGCAGCAAACCTTTATAAATGAGGGTTTCTCCTTTTTAGATAGTGCAAACTGTTTCTTCTTCGTTGAGGTTTTCTCTTGGAGAGCTTTTTTCATTTCATTGAAAATTAAAGCAGCAGCTGCCAAAATATGTAGCTTTCTTATTAATTTTTCAACATTGTGTAAAGTAACTTTATAAAGTAACATAAAAGGTTTAAATACTGGTTATCCTTTTACACTAAAATATTACTAAAGAGATACAAAAAAAGTAAAATGCATATGTTGTTTTTCTTTAAGGAGATTAAATATTACTGAAGAAAGAAAAAAAAAAAAACTAAAACAGCCAAATGGGCTATGCATACGAACTTAAAAGATTTAAATAAAACAGAAATATACATCTTTATTTTTACTTCCTTAACTTGTGGAGGGTGTATTCTGTAGCAAAGCCCTAACTTTTTTCGTGAAAGCCCGTTTCAGTCAATAAGTCTTAAAAACAGGTGTAAAGATATTGACAATAAGCTACGCAAACCCACCAAGACATGGAATCGTTTAAATCAAGGCGTGAGTCGAAAAACACCATCCCATACTATTAGTTAACGATTAACACATTTCTATATGTATTGTAAGCATACAATACAACTGATAATATGTTGCGCTTATTTATCTGGTGTACCGACATTTTTGCGCGTTTAACAGCTGAAATCCAACGTGGTTTGTACCCTTCAAAATGAAAACAGTTTGCATTTACCTTTTTAATAAAAGGCGAGCTTTTAAGCCTGAGAAATCACCCCGTAAATGCACACGTTTAATTGCACATGTGTTAATATGTATGCTTACACACTGTTTCTTCTTCATTGAGGTTTTCTCTAGCATGTAGATCAGGGTAATTACATTCACGGCATTCGTAGTTTGAATCACAATCTGATTGTATGGGTGGTTACCTACCAGGTAACGCTTATGGTTGGCCAGCAAGTCAGCTAACATCAGCCACGGTGCCTTCAGTTGTGAGAAGCAGATCATAGAATGGTTGAAAATAGTTTACTGTCAAATAATGCAAAGAGTACGCGACACGTGTTTCGCCCTAATTCTTGGCTCATCAGGCGTACACACTCACTGCACTCGCTTACGGGAATCGAACCTCGGACGTCAGCGCTAGAGGCGAAGCCCCTAACATTGCGCCACGGCATGTGGTTCGTTTATTTGACAGCATGTAGATCGGGGTAATTACATTCACGCCATTCGTAGTCTGAATCACAATCTGATTGTACTAGGGGGCTCCGCCCCCTGCTCGCTTCGCTCGCCAACCCCTGGTGTTGGGAATGACAAAGAGCGTGATGTATGAATGAGATATAGAATAGTGTGACGGTGTAGATGATGCAAATAGAAAGCAAACAATAAAGTGTGTGGCACAGTGTAAAGGTTTATTTGAAAATTTCTTTGTACACGCCGTCTCAGTGTAAAAGGTAATTCCAGCTCAGAACTTGTAAGGTCATTTAAGATGGTTATTGTTGTGATCAGAGTCAAGTTTGTCAGAGCTTAGAAAGAGCTGTGTCTCTCCAGGAAGTAATGGAATGACTTGGGTATTTATGTTTTCCACATTAATATTTTTTGGACATAATATAGTGCGTTGTGTTTAAAGGGGCATTTGGTCTAATGAGATTGCTGTTCCAAATCTCTCTGTAACTAAGTCGTCGCAGATAAAGGCTTGAGGAATTGTAATAATATGTGGCTGAAGTCCATCTGTATTGGTGAGTGTACCATCTCTCAGTTGTAATAAGCAATTGTTATGATCTGGTTCTGGACATCGTATCTTTTTTACTAACTGTATCTTTTGAAAGCAATGCCAATTGTCTGCGTATTTTAAGGTGCACTGAACAATAGCTGAGTGCATGGCATCTGTAAGAATAGCTAATCACTGTCTAAAATCTCCTCCTCATAAAAGTACCTTTCCTCCAAATCGAATATTATTATTCATAAACGTTTGTAGAAGTTTATGAATGGTGTTGAGTAAGTGACTTCATGCCATTGAACATTCATCAATAAACAACATTTTTTCAAGACGGATGTCACGTGCAGTGCCACCGTTAATGTTCATAGTGGATACCGATTTGTAGGATCTAATGTAGTTGATAAAGATTTCACTTTCAGGTACATCGTCAGTTATAAGCTTCTGTAGATATTCAGTATATGAATGTAAAGAAGGCAGTCTAATTTGACCCTTTTGACAACAACGTGTAAATGTATAACTTGTATTGCCAGTTGTTTCTTCAGGGAAGTGAACTGAATGACAATGATTGCAAATGACATTCATTAATCTGAATGAATTTTCCTGGTGTATGTTTTGCTTGTGCCATTTGAGAGGCGCGTTGTTGCATGTGTAGTATTTGGGACGTGTTGTTTTGGAGCTGTAATCGATTTGCCTGTGCTGTGTGAGAAGCCCGTTGTAGCCTTCGCTGCCATTAACGTATGTCTGAGACGGGAGGTGTTTCGTTTTGAATCCGTGCCTGTTGCGATGCAGCACTTTGATTGATAGTTTGCGTCATGTGGATCTAGGATGTAGATTTGTGCATATTTGCGTTGTTGATTTGTTTCAGGGTGTACTGTTCCAATGCGATGCAGTATTTGTGCACATATGCGAAAGCAGTATGGGTCATTGCCTTTTGGTGGCCTGATATTTACTCCGGTAGATGGAAAAGCAAATGAACTATTGTAGGATCTAATGCAGTTCATAAAGTTTTTACTTTTAGGTACATCGTTAGTTAGAAGCTTTAGTTGAGCTTTGCGTTTTTGGAGTCGAGACATTTTTTCTTTTAGAAATATGGATAAGTAATAAGGAGTATTGCACTCACTGTTAATATGGAGCCTTTTCTGTGTTTGAACGGTTAATAGTGCCTTATTGTAATGAGATCCACCTATGCTGCATAGCCGTCTATTTTGTTGTTTCTTTCGTGTTCGTGTGTTTGTTCCTGTTATCCTTTCCTTTTCATTTTGTACCCGTGACCGTGTATTCATGACTTGTTTCTTTCTCAGCATGCGAAATATGGATAAGTAATAAGGAGGATCGCAGTCACTGTTAATATGTTTCCTTTTCTGCAGTTGAACGGTTAATAGTGCTTTATTGTAAGGAGATCCACCAATGCTGACACCTACGCTGTCTAGTGTGAAGGTGTTGATGTTCACTTTAGAATATGTGGCTTTGGGTGTCACTTCTTATGGATGTGTGTGTGGAGGGGGGTTGAGGATTGTTGTCGCGCAAGCGTCTTCTTTCTTTTTGTGTTCCTGTGTCTTGTTGAATCCCCCTCTTTGTGTGTGTCCCGTCCCTTGCTTGTAGGGTCTGTGGGGTGGTTTTGTGTTCTTTTTTTTTGTGTTCCATGGGCTTGTTGAATCCCCCTCTTGGTGTGTGTCCCGTCCGGTGCCTGTAGGGGGGGGGGGGTGCCTTGCTGTTGTGCGCGAGCCTCTTTTTTTTTTTTTTTTGGGTCTAGTTTCGTGTGCAATGTGTTTCGTGCTTTGCCTGCGTTTGACTACTTTTTTATGTGCCTTTTCCTTTTTTCGGTGCTCGTTGCGCCTCATTTCTCCATTTTTCCTGTGCTCACTCCTTTTTTCTGTGGTCTTGTCCGCCTCTCGCGGCCTCTCATCCGCCTCTCTCGCCCTCTTTTGTCCGCCTTTCTCGGCTCCTCAGCCGACTCTCGCGGACTCTTTTTGCGCCTGCGTAGTACGTCTTTTTGCAGCTACGGCCCATTGCCGGATGTGCCTGCGTCCATCATCCGGTTTAGCATTCTCGGTTAGTAATATGGATGGGTGTTTACCTACCAGGTAACGCTTATGGTTGGCCAGCAAGTCAGCTAACATCAGCCACGGTGCCTTCAGTTGTGAGAAGCAGATCATAGAATGGTTGAAAATAGTTTACTGTCAAATAATGCAAAGAGTATGCGACACGTGTTTCGCCCTAATTCTTGGCTCATCAGGCGTACACACTCACTGCACTCCCTTACGGGAATCGAACCTCGGACGTCAGCGCTAGAGGGGCTTTGCAGCGGTGAAGTATTGCTTTTAAATTTTAATTAAGAAGAAAAGAAAACCTTTTTAAATTGAGGGAAATATACCAATAACAATTTGTTAAGGATCTGTTTTTTTGTGAAGCTGCCTTTACACAGCCTGTCCGCTGTTTTATAAACGAACGCCATATAAGGCCGTCCTTTCTCCTTCACAGTCAGTTCACGTGATTACGTGGGAGGCGTGATGACGCGATACGCAACCCCGCCTCCCACGGCCAGCGATCTGCAGTCCATTACTGTATATGAACAAAAAAGAGGTTCCAGTTATGACCGTTACGCTTTGAATTTCGAAATGAAACCTGCCTAACTTTTGTAAGTAAGCTGTAAGGAATGAGCCTGCCAAATTTCAGCCTTCCACCTACACAGGAAGTTGGAGAATTAGTGATGAGTGAGTGAGTCAGTCAGTCAGTCAGTGAGGGCTTTGCCTTTTATTAGTATAGATAATAATAGCAGCTCAATACTAAAAATGGAAAGAATCTGGTATCGAACCCGCAACCTCTTGATTAGGAGATAGCAGTTCTTACCTCTGCACCAGCTGAGCAGACATGTCAGTTTGGTGTAGATTGATATTTGGACTTGGGTTTTTACTCATTGACAGCACCATGCAAATTCAATGATTTCTTGATCTTTGACTATATTCTTGGAACAAAAGTGTAATTGTTTTGTTATACCATTTGTGAAAGTGTTTGTTTGATATTTGGACTTCAGTCTTCACACATTATACACTTAACATCTGCATTCTGTCATTATTACAGTAATATGAAAACATTTCTGTTTTAGTTATGTGTATAGTTTAGCTATGTATTTTTTGCCTCATATTTCCTGTCCTCTTATATTTACCCAGATTGTTGTAGACACAGAACACACATGAAATGTTTGTATCCCAAATAACAATATATTATTCACCCTAAACAATTCCAAATACCTCACTGCCAGATAACCTTCAGCGTCTGAGTTGATTTCAGCTGCCTCAGTGGGGTGATGAGTGAGCAGGCTGCTTGCTGCCAGTGCTGATCGACACATTTGCAAGACAAGATGAAGCGGTTCAAAGGAATTTAAGGTGGACCAGGATTATGACTTTTTTTCGTAGGCTTCAAGGATTCTAATGTTAATTCTCTTGCACAATGTATGGTACCAGATCTTCTGTTATTATTACTGTTCACAAAAGTGATAAAATAAGCTGCCTCAACTATTACAGGCCAATTACTCTTACATCTGTTTTTTTGTGGAAATACTTGAATGACTTATTCTAACCCAACTGAAGTGTGTTACTGCTACTGATCTCGAACCTCTTCAGTTTGCATATCAAGCAGATAGATCTGTGGACAGTGCCATCACCATGGGTCTTCACTTTGTGCTGGAACATCTGAAATGTAAAGGAACTTATGTCAGAATACTATTTTTTGACTTTAGTTCAGCTTTTAACGCCATTGTCCCTGAGCTGTTGTTAAGTAATCTTCTACAGACTGATCTGAATTCTTCCATCTGTAAATGGATTTACAATTTTCTGATGAACAGGAAACTACTTTCGTGTGGGTTCCACCTCTCAAAATGGCCCTATATCAGTATAGGTGCCCCTCAAGTCTGTGTACTTCCCACCCCCCCCCCCCTTTATTCCTTCTATACCAATGACTGATCTTTCAGTTAAAATCATTAAGTTCGCTAATGACACCACCATTTTTGATCTAATTACTAATGACAACGAAACACCTTATAGAAAAGAGTTGTCTCATCATGTGTCTTTGTGTGCTTCCAACAACCTAGTGTTCAATACCACCAAGACAGTGGAAATAGCCATTGACTTTCATAAACAGCAGTTACAACCTCTCCCACTAGAAATTAATGATTCTGCAGTCAATATGGTGGAATCCTTCAAATTTTTGGGCTCAACTATCACAAACACTCTCAACTAGGATGTTAAAACCACCTACAAAAGGCACAGCATCAATTGTACTTCTTATGCCAACTAAAGAAACTATATATTTCCCAGCCAACACTAGTTCAGTGTAATCACATTCTCCATTGTTGTCTGGTTTGTTTCAGTAACGACTCACTTCAAATCTAAATTACAGTGTGTTATGAGGTATGCTGATAAAATAATTGGCTGTGGCCTTCCATCTGTGGCAGACCTGTATACATCTCATGTCACTAACCAAAGGGATCCCCATGGACTCATCTCATCTAGGTCATCACTTATTCCAAAAATTCCCATCTGGTAAACGCTTTAGGTGAATTAAAACTAAAACTAACTGACACCTCAGTAGTTTTTTTCCCAGGGCCATAGCTTTCTCAAACCAGTAACGTAGCCTGTCTTCTTTGTATATTCATGCATTCTGTCATATACTTATGAATGTGTGTTTACAGTGTATGTACATGTACAGTTAGGTCCATAAATATTTGGACGGAGACAACTTTTTTCTAATTTTGGTTCTGTACATTACCACAATGAATTTTAAATGAAACAACTCAGATGCAGTTGAAGTGCAGACTTTCAGCTTTAATTCAGTGGGGTGAACAAAACGATTGCATAAAAATGTGAGGCAACTAAAGCATTTTTTAACACAATCCCTTCATTTCAGGGGCTCAAAAGTAATTGGACAAATTAAATAACTGGAAATAAAATGTTCATTTCTAATACTTGGTTGAAAACCCTTTGCTGGCAATGACAGCCTGAAGTCTTAAACTCATGGACATCACCAGATGCTGCGTTTCCTCCTTTTTAATGCTCTGCCAGGCCTTTACTGCAGCGGCTTTCAGTTGCTGTTTGTTTGTGGGCCTTTCTGTCTGAAGTTTAGTCTTCAACAAGTGAAATGCATGCTCAATTGGGTTAAGATCAGGTGACTGACTTGGCCATTCAAGAATTTTCCACTTCTTTGCTTTAATAAACTCCTTTACTTTGGCTGTATGTTTTGGGTCATTGTTCATCTGTACCATGAAACACCGCCCAATCAATTTGACTGCATTTAGCTGGATTTGAACAGACAGTATGTCTCTGAACACCTCAGAATTCATTTGGCTGCTTCTGTCCTGTGTCACATCATCAATAAACACTAGTGTCCCAGTGCCACTGGCAGCCATGCACGCCCAAGCCATCATACTGCCTCCACCGTGTTTTACAGATGATGTGGTATGCTTTGGATAATGAGCTGTTCCACGCCTTCTCCATACATTTTTCTTGCCATCATTCTGGTAGAGGTTAATCTTGGTTTCATCTGTCCAAAGAATGTTTATTCAGAACTGTGCTGGCTTTTTTAGATGTTCTTTAGCAAAGTCCAATCTAGCCTTTCTATTCTTGAGGCTTATGTGTGGCTTGCACCTTGCAGTGCACCCTCTGTATTTACTTTCATGCAGTCTTCTCTTTATGATAGACTTGGATATCGATACGCCTACCCCCTGGAGAGTGTTGTTCACTTGGTTGGCTGTTGTGAAGGGGTTTCTCTTCACCATGGAAATGATTCTGCGATCATCCACCACTGTTGTCTTCCGTGGACGTCCAGGGGCCTCATGTATAAACGGTGCATACGCACAGAAATGTTGCGTACACACGTTTCCACGCTCAAATCACGTTGTATAAAACCTAAACTTGCCGTAAAGCCACGCACATTTCCACGGTAACTCATACCTTGGCGTACGCAATTTCTCCGCTCGGTTTTGCAGACTGGTGGCACCCAGTGTCAAAGCAGTGCTACTGTTCCTGTGTGGTTACCCTTTCTTTCTTAGCTCCACATTCCTGACGCGGCTTTATAAATACACTGAAACTAACTGCATATTGTTTATTAGTGTAATGCATCTGATTGTAATTAACCTGCAGCAATATAATGGTCCAGGGAATAGCCATAGTATTCCAAATACCATAACTGCTTTAGCGTTGTAACTCTCACTGCATCTTCTTCTTCTTTCAGCTGCTCCCGTTAAGGGTTGCCACAGCAGATCATCTTTTTCCATATTACTCTCACTGCACCACTCTGAGTATTTATATCACTGTATCTGAGTGGGGAATCACAGCAGCAGCTGATTGGAAAGAGAATTATCGGTATACAGCATGAAGCAGATGCTGCCTGAGCCATGGCAAAACGCTTCAGAGACTTCCCTGTACGGACTTCGCGGTTTAGAAAAAGTTTCATCCCAAGAACTATAAACGCACTCAATCAGTCCATCAAGTGCTCCTTGTAGAACTGTTTGTACTTATAAGTACAATCACCTCACTGTAAACTTGCACTACAGTTATAATATTGCACAACCTGCGCAACTTTATGAAGCGCGTATTTACATATGATGACGATATCATTTTTAAGATGAAATGCAGCAAAATATGTTGATTATATTATACAGATAAAACTTTAACTTCATTTAAATAATCTTTATTGTTAATAATTAAACATGTGCTAGCTAGTTCAGGGATTGTTCCTGCATTGCGTTGTATTCTTGCTGGTGCTGACGCGACACTGGAAGGACAGACGGATATAATAATTAAACATGTACTACGAATATATTTCAATGCTCCTTAAAAATTTTGAAGAATCGGCGTGTTAAGCTTACAGATGGCCTCACGTCTATATAGCTGATTGTGTGGCGATTGAGTTTTTGGAGAAAGAAAAGTAAGGACAGGAATTGGAGGTTAGTACGTTTGAAAGAGACAGTACTTCTGTAATAAATTATTTCATCGAAGGTCGCGCATGGCGCCACAAGCCTCTTGCGTGAGACATGAACAAGCACTGCGCCACCGTGTTCCCATGTTTAATAATATGCTTTCATTCCCATCATCATGAAAAAGATATCACGTATACATCTCAGTATTTTAATTATTCAGAGAGCTGTAATATCATGAATGTAATGGATTATGTGTCCTGTCTGAGAAAGAGAAAGCCCATTTAAGAAGCAGGTAGTGATTCACACATGTAGAGCACATAGAAGATCAAATACAGAACAAAGCATTTAATGTGCCACTTTAGTTACAATGGGATTTGAGAAACTAGTAAATTAAACGATTTTAAGATGAAGTTTATGAAGTTCTACTTTAATGGCAAAATAAACTACGTGATTAAAGTGGAAATTTCGAGATTAAAGTTGACATTTCGTGCTTTTTTTCCCCACTGTGTGCCTATTTTTTTTTTTTTGTCTGTACCCTAATAAGCTTTCATATGACACTCAGACGGTGGGCTACGACTCGCCTTTTCACGGCGACTTTGATATGTGATTTCTTTTTTATTTCGGGCAGTGTGCGACTTTGTGAACTTGAGCCTTCGAGTTTCTCCGACACTCTGTCACTCGATCAACTTCCTTTTATTGATTATACCACTGTTTAAACCAACAAATAGTACGTTTTTCCTTTGCCTCCACTTGGTATTCGCTGAAATTCTTATATTTCCCCCCGTGCTTTTCCCATTGTCTTTTCACAGAAGGCTATTTATATTGATTTGCATATTCAAAGAGGCGTAATTCTGGGAGGAGTTGGGGCGGGACAGAAGGCGCGTGCACGTACGTTACTTTTCACGCTGATCGGGATTTATGTAGTGGAAGAACATGAAAGTTCTTACGTACAGATTCCTGCATCTGGATTTTTCTGTGCGTACGCACATTCCCGCTTTTGTGCTTACGCCATGTTATACTGTGAGTTCTACGCACGGCGTTATACATGAGGCCCCAGGTCTTTTTGCTTTGCTGAGTTCACCATAGTGCCTACTTTCTTTCTCAGGATGTACCAAACTGTAGATTGTGCCACTCGTAATATTGTAGCAATTTCTCGGACGGGTTTTTTCTGTTTTCACAGCTTAAGGATGGCTTCTTTCACCTGCATGGAGAACTCCTTTGACTGCATGTTGTCTGTTCACAGCAAAATCCTCCACATGCAAGCACCACACCTCAAATCAACTCCAGGCCTTTTATCTGCTTCGTTGATAATGACATAACGACGGACTTGCCCACACCTGCCCATGAAATAGCCTTTGAGTCAATCGTCCAATTACTTTTGAGCCCCTGAAATGAAGGGATTGTGTTAAAAAAATGCTTTAGTTGCCTCACATTTTTATGCAATCATTTTATTCACCCCACTGAATTAAAGCTGAAAGTCTTTTTGTAGACTTTTGTCCAACTTTGTTTGAAGTTTTTCTTTTTAACTTAAACTATTTGCTATTTGTATGTGATGATATGTTGCATTATAAGCAGCTCCAAATCTACCAAGTCAAATTCCTGTACATTAAGGAGTTCTAATTATGATTCTAATGTTATTAGTCTTTTTCCAGGTACATAAATAATTACAGAAGCAAAATAGCTAGTGTTTTATCAGCTTATTGCTTATGACTATAGATGACATTATAAACTACCAGTACACACACAATTTTTTTTAACGAGCATGCCATGTACCTTATCCAAGAAGTCCTTTCCTTAAGTGACTACTCTTATTCTCATTTTAGATAGTAGTTTATCAAGAGTTAAGAAGTTAATCTGTTGTATGCAATAGTACAGGGATGTCAACATCTCACAATAAAGTACAGAAGCTGCCTTCCCACACTGTTGAACTTCATTTAGGTGTATAGGCTAAATCACTGTGTTGTATAAACATGTTAAAATACATATTTAAAATCCTACAAATGATTTTTGTTAATTAAGAGTACAGTACACCCCCAAAATTCGCGGGGGTTGCATTCCTAGAGCACCCGCGAATTGTGAAAAATCTCAACTTTTGGATATGGTTAAAAAATGCCTTTTAAATGCCTATTTTTATAGTTTCAACCCTAAATACAGTATGCCCCCAAAGCACTTTAATTTCGTTACAAACTCAGCTTAATACATTAACACTAGAATTACCAGAGTCTACGAAAAAACTTGTAGATCCGGCCCACCTTAAATCACTTCTTAAATCCGTTCACACCTCTCCGCCAGCGTCTTTTGTCCTCTAAATGTGCTGATAAAAGACAAGCTGCCAGCAGCCGGCTATTCCATCCCCCCTCCGACTTAGAACGTGAACGCACTTTTCCCAGCTTATGCCTTGATTGATCGTCTGGGAGTGAACTGGAGTTTTAGAGTTGAAATAATAGATCGTTATTTGGAACACACGCATTCCATGTGTGTACCGTTTCTACAGTAATCTGTGTAAACACATTGTTAAAACAGAAACTTTTTCATATTTTAGTAATAAACTAGGGGGCTCCGCCCCCTGCTTGCTTTGCTCGCCAACCCCTGGTGTTTGGTAATTACAAATAGTGTGATGTATGTATGAGATATAGCATAGTGTGAAGGTGTAGATGACGCACATAGGAGGGAAAGAATAAACTGCATGGCACAGTGTAAAGATTTATTGGAAAATTTCCTTGTACACAACATTAGAAGTAAACATGGTGTCTTGTCCTTGAATGAGTTTTCCTTGGCATGGATTATTTATAATCTTAACTTTAACGTCAGATGAACGGTGAACTCATGAGAAGGCCACATAAAGTTGTCCATGTCCAAATACGGGCTCAGAGAGGTAGATGCCAACCTTGTCCATGGTTTGTCCTTGTGATTTGTTGATGGTCATGGCAAATGCAGGTTTAATGGGGAATTGTCGCCGTTTAAGTGTAAAAGGTAATTCTAGGTCAGAACTTGTAAGGTCAATTGTAGGAATCAGAACAGTATTGTTAGCATGTGATACTGTAAGAAGTTTTGCTTCAATAACATTGTGTGTCATGGTGTTGACGACTAAACGTGTACCATTGCATAAACCCTGTTTAGTGTTAAGGTTTCTTAATAGCTTGAATATTGTTCCGATTTTAAGGTTAAGATTGTGTTGTGGTAATCCGGCTGGGTTAATAGTGTTCAAATATTCTAAAGGGAAATTAAGATGGTCATTGTCGTCATCAGAGTCAACTTTGTCAGAGCTTAGAAAGAGCTGTGCCTCTCCCGGAAGCAATGCAATGACTTGGTTATTTATGTGATCAACATTAATATTTTTTGGACATAATATAGTCCGTAGGAATTGTAATAATATCTGGGTGAAGTCCATCTGTATTGGTGAGTGTACCATCTCCCAGTTGTGATAACCAATTGTTATATTCTGGATCTGGACATCGCATGTTTTGTACCAAGTGTATCTTTTGAAAGCAATGCCAATTGTCCGCGTAATATTTTTTCTTATGCGGTTTTAGAAGCGCATTGTAGGCACCGATGTTTATTGTTTTTTTTGATGCGGGTTCGTGTTTGTGGTCCCGTTACTCGAGCCGTCTCGTTCTGTACCCGTGATTGTGAATTCATGACTTGTTTGTTCTTTATCGTTAGTAATATGGATAAGTAATAAGGAGGATCGCACTCACTGTTAATATGCGGACTGTTCGTTTCTTTGTATTATTACCAATCAGGTGTCGCGCTTGTATATGTATTGTAGTCCGGTCTCTTGTTGTTTATGTATGACGTCGTCCGCGTATTTTAAGGTGGACTGAAGAATAGCTGAGCGCATGGCATGTGGAGCAATAGCTAAGCACTGTCTAAAATCTCCTCCTAATAAAAGTACCTTTCCTCCAAAGGGAATATTATTATTCATCAATGCAATGCCAATTGTCCGCGTATTTTAAGGTGGACTGAACAATAGAAGGAAACAAAATGGGGTATGTTAAAGTATCAAGTTGTGGAAAGCAAATGTCTATGCGTTGGATGGCAGGTTTGTTGGTTCCATCAGGACGTAAATGCAGAACAATATCGCGGTCAAACGGAGGCTCCCCATCTTTACTTTGAAAGACAATTGCCACTTCATTAACGACGGGAAGATTGTATAGTCTTGGATCTTGTTCTTTGTCCTTTATTAAGACTAAAGCAATTGTAGTCGCTGCTACACCTTCTGCTGCTGCTTTTGTATTGGCCTCTCTTTCAACCTCATGTAGCATTTTTATAGACTTAGCTAATGGGTGATTGTTTATGACATGAGTGACGTTTCTCATTATAAGCTCCGTGCATTGTTTGTTTTCAGGAAGGTTCATTCGTTGATAAATTGCGTCATCTGGATCCAAGATGTAGATTTGTGCAAATTTGTGTTCTTGATTTGTTTCAGGGTGCACTGTCCCAATGCGATGTAATATTTGTCCACATACGCGAAAGCAGTATGGGTCATTGCCTTTTGGTGGCCTGATATTTACTCCGGTAGATGCAAAAGCAAATGAACTATTGTAGGATCTAATGCAGTGCATAAAGTTTTTACTTTCAGGTACATCGTTAGTTAGAAGCTTCCGTAGATATTCAGGATATGAATGTAAAGGAGGCAGTCTAACTTGACCCTTTTGACAACAACGTGTAAATTCATTACTTGTATTGCCAGTTGTTTCTTCAGGGAAGTTAAGTGAATGACAATGATTACAAATGACATTCATTAATCCCAATGAATTTTTATGAATAGTGGACTCATCATTAAACTCGTTGTCAGCCAACTGTCGGAATCGTTTAGCAGGTGTTTGTCGTTCATGTCTTTGACGTTTATCTTTTGCTTGTGCCGTTTGAGAGGCGCGTCGTTGTATGTCCAGTATTTGGGATGTGTTGTTTTGGAGCTGTAATCGCTTTGCTTGTGTTGTGTGAGAAGCCCGTTGTA
Organism: Erpetoichthys calabaricus; assembly: GCF_900747795.2. Lineage (NCBI taxonomy): Eukaryota > Metazoa > Chordata > Cladistia > Polypteriformes > Polypteridae > Erpetoichthys > Erpetoichthys calabaricus. Next base: position 145,425,431 of record NC_041398.2, on the reverse strand, counting down.
GTCACCGGCGTTCATTGTTTGTATTGAGCCTGGCCCATTTTTGTATCTCGGTCAGTCGAGCTTTCTCTTTTTGGAGCCTTGCCTGCTTGTTTTCCGGCATTTCAGACGCGCGTTGTAGACGTCTGCGTTTATTTATTTTGTCTCTTCACTCCCGTTTTTGTATCTCTGTGACTCGAGCTCTTTCCTTTTGAACCCGTGCCTGCTTCGCTTCAACACTTTGAGACGCGCGCTGCATGCGTCTACGTTCATTGTGTCTGTCCATCTGGGCTCGTTTCTGTAACTGTGTTAGTTGAGCCTTGCGTTTTTGGATCCGAGACATTTTTTGTTCATCGGTTTCAGAAGAGCGTTGTAGGCGCCGATGTTTATTTTTTTTTTTCATGCAGGAACGTGTTTGTGGTCCCGTTACTCGAGACGTATCATTTTGTAGCCGTGATCGTGAAATCATGACTTGTTTGTTCTTTCTCGTTAGTAATATGGATAAGTAATAAGGAGGATCGCACTCACTGTTAATATGGAGCCTTTTCTGTGGTTGTACGGTTAATAGTGCATCATTGTAATGAGATTCACCTATGGTGTATAGTTTGAACGTGTACAGATGACGTATGTTTAATACGGACATTTCGTTTCTTCGTATTATTACCCATCAGGTGTCACGCCTGTATATGTATTGTAGTCCGGTCTCTTGTTGTCTATGTATGATGTCGTTTGTTGTCATGCGTTTTTTTTGAGCGGCGCGTTGCCTCATTTTTTATTTCTGTTAGTGGAGGGGGGCTTTGTGTGTCGTGGGTGTGAATCCTCATTTTTGTGTGCGTACCGTTTCGTGTGCTATGAGGGGCGCGTTGCCTCATTTTGTATTTCTGTTAGTGGAGGGGGGCTTTGTGTGTCATGGGTGTGAATCCTCATTTTTGTGTGCGTACCATTTCGTGTGCTATGTGGCGCTTGCGTCTGACTCCTTGGTTTTTGGTGTGCTAGGGGCGCATTGCCTCATTTCTTATTTCTGTTAGTGGAGGGGTGCTTTGTGTGTCGTGGGTCTGAATCCTCTTTTTTGTGTGTGTCCTGTTTCGTGTGGTATGGGCTTCGTGTGGCGCTTTGTTGCATGGGTCTGTTGCTATGGGCGCGGCGCATCATTTCTCAGTTTCCGGTGCTTGGAGGGGGGCTTTGTGTGGCGCCTGCGCACTATGTCTTTTGCGTCCACGGCCCATGTCCCTGCGTCAATCCGGTTTACCATTCTCGTTTAGTAATATGGATGTTACAAAATGTAGGCATAAACTATAGAATGTGTAAAGCCCGAGTTCCTAAGATCAAATAAACACTTCCACAAAAGCTCCACACACCATACAACAGTTTCCGTGGCGTAACGCGCTAAGATTTGCCTCTCAGAGCGAGTAGCTTTTCTCTGCCTCACAAACATGAGTTCAATTCCCCACTGGGGATAAAGTGTTACTTCTTTTTTTTTTCTTTTTAACCTCAAACGGACATAAAATTTGTAAATTGGTATGCACTGTCAGTTAATGAGATCGTTATATTTTCATGTGGGATGCTCCTTTTAAAATATTTTTTTAACAATTGAGACTGCAATTAACATGAACAACTGTCCTTATAACTTATTTTTTTTCAAGATCCATAACACACAGACAGACAGAGCACTGCGTAATACAGAGACAGACAGGCAGAGATATACAAATAAACAGGGAAGGCACATGTACTGAAAGAAAAAAAAAAATCAACATGTGCATTGTTCCTGCAGCACTGAATAAGCTCACGCACTCTAACATCACCCCTCCCCCCAATCTGGCTCTCTAAGTAACAGCGCAAGTACAGACGCAAACCAAGTGTAATCAAGAGTCCCGGTTCCATCCCCACTCACTCCTATATTTGCCGTTTTCAGTAGTAAGCTGCTCTTTTTGTTAGTATTATACAGTACACAAATGCACTTGGTATACTGCACCTTGTATACTGTACAGTACTGTACTGTTATGTCTCCCGCAGTGCTAGAATGTAAAATACCGATGTTACCGCTGTACATACTGTAATTCATTCAAGCGTGTTTTCTTTGGTATGCACTGTAGTTTTCTTTGTTAGAAGTACAGTAAATACATAATAATTTCATTTAATTAAAATACAGTAAAATGTATGGGTACTCACCAATGATGAATGATATTGATGATGATGAAGAGCTGTGCAGTACGATGCACAGGATATAAAACTCCTCGGGTAGCGCCTCTTCTTCAGTCGCTTCAGGAGGAGTCGTATCTTTGTACGGGTCTTCTTCTGGTGGGATTTCGTGCTGGCTTTTCTTTATACTGTAGGTTTCAGGAACATTGTGATAGGAAGTTGCTACATTGTCTCCTGTAGCGAACTGCTGGTACAATTTCCGTGCTTTCTCACGGATGATGTTACCGTCGAAGGGAATGTTCTTCCTGCAGTCAGTGATCCACAGTGCCAAGGCAGATTCCATCCTGACAATATTTTTATTCCTTACGGTCATTACCTTTTTGGCACTATCACAGAAACTTACAGATACTCCAGATCACTGCTTCGTTCTTCTTTATGTAGCATACGGTGCTTTCATTAATGCCATAGTGGTGCGCTACTGAAGCATAACTTTTTAGTTCCCGGAGCAAATCCAGTAGTTCATCCTTCTCCTGGAGTGTTTTAAACTTCTTCTGGTGCTTAGGCTCAGTTCCAGAAGCCTTAGAAGGTGTAGGGCGATTCAATTATATCGTGTGCGTTTAAGAATAACAAAACAATAACAAAATGGAAAACACGAGGACTCTCGGCTGGAGACGTGTCACAAAGCAGCAGTCAATCATCAGCAAGGAGAAATGAATAACGCTGTCAGATTGGCTACTTTCACCATCCCAAACCGCGGTGGTAAACCCACTCACCTGGAGACGCGTCACATGGCAGCAATCAATCAGCAGCAAGGAGAAATGAATAATGCTCTCGGATTGACTACATTCACCATCCCAAATCGTGGTGGTAAACCCACTCACCTGGAGATGTGTCACATGGCAGCAATCAATCAGCAGCAAGGAGAAATGAATAACGCTCTCGGATTGGCTACTTTTACCATCTCAAACCGTGTTTCCCTCATTGGTTGCTTCCTGTTCTCTCTACAGCACAGTATTGCCATGAAAAAAGCCATAAAAAATTGCGGAGGATATTTGCGGTTTCTGCTAACAATTAATAGTTAGATTCTAAGAAAAAATCCGCAAACGACTGAGTCTGCGAACCCTGAACCGCGACTTCACGGGAGTCTACTGTATTTGTTACATAACTGATATACAATGAGATATAAATAAATATCTTTATTACTAACTAAATGCTAATAAAGGAAAAAGTGTATACAGGGCATAATTGTATGTGACAAATCAACTCAGCTCAATTTCATACTCAACTGAGTTCCTTTTTTCAGGCAATGGTAGCCAATATAATAAGCAACTTGGTATGCCAAGCAGTTTTCTGCTTGTCCTTAGGGATGACATTCTCAAGTTCAGTACAGGGTCATAAAGGGCTAGAGCCTATCCCAGGAACACTGAACACTGTGTATTATAGTAATCACCTTGAATGGAGTTTCAGCCTAATACAATAGCATATCATAGTATAAGAAAATCGAGAAACTTTTTTCATTGACAGTTACATCTTGTGAGTAAATATATTGTGTGAAAATGTACTACATGGTTGATAAACTGGTCCATTTCTTTTTCTAGGGTTTTGCCTCACACACAAATTCTGTAAGTTCTTAACTATTTCTGTTCTTAGGAATATAACCAGTTTTGTGAAGTTGAAGAACCCTATGAATCAAATGATATCCTGGAGCCTTCAGGACAAGGAAATATGTGTTTGGTTCCAGGAAAAACAAGAAAATATCATTTTAAGTTTGTGGCAAGGACAGAAGATGTCGGCAAGAAAATTGAAGTAAGAGACAGTGTTGGTTTTATATAATCTGTCCATAAAACATTTCTTGCCATTTTCAATGAACTATGAATGCTGCTTACACATGAACTTCATCTTAAATGAAGTTGTGCAGTCCTTTTAAAGGCTCAGGTTTATTAACTACTGTATAGTATTAATTTACAGCAGTAAACTATAAAGTTTCCAGAAACATGTGTCCAGACACAACAATGCCAGTATTACCTATTTAGGTGTGTGTTTCATGTTACCTTAATATCATAAATAGGAGACTGTTCCTTCATTTAAAATCTACTGGTCCCGCTACAGCTTTTCAAGATTGACATAGCTTCTGATCTTTCATGCTGGACTTTTGAAATTTTGCAATGTGTTGCATCACAGTATTTATAATTTTTATCTTCTTCTTCCCAGCTTGGTTTGTTTAACACCAGTCAACATTAGTATCTGATATATTGCTGTTGGCTCACACCACAAACCATCTCAGTTTGCAGATTTACACTCTTGTAACTGCTGGTGGCCAGTGGGCGAACCTGCAATGTTTGGGCTTACAGAAGCAGTTTCTTATTAGACAAGTCTAATAGGAGACTCTTGGCCTTGGCCTTGGTTGAACAGGTATTATTTCTGAAGTCTTTGAGCAGAGAGCTTCCTGGTTATGTCATCTGGGCTCTCTGTCTCACTCAGCCCCACTGTCCTGCTCAGCACCACCACACTCAACCTTTCACAGGGTATAGCCAGCTGACTGGATCAAGTGGTTGGCTAGTTGGCAAACATCTGCCACGTCCTTTCAGTTGTGAGAAGCAGCTCATAGATATGTTATACAGTATCTACCAAATGATATAAACTATGCGACTCTTCAATTCCACCAGAGGGGGTAAACGTTGAACATTATTCAAGTTATTGTCTGCTTTTTACCTGCATTTTTTATTACTCTTTAATTTAATATTTTTTGCTGCTGGAGTATGTGAATTTCCCCCTGGGATTAATAAAGTATCTATCTATCTATCTATCTATCTATCTATCTATCTATCTATCTATCTATCTATCTATCTATCTATCAATCAATCAATCAATCAATCAATCAATCAATCAATCAATCAATCAATCAATCAATCAATCAATCAATCAATCAATCAATCAATCAATCAATCAATCAATCAACATGCTGGCTGACCAACCACAAGCATTACCTGGTAGGTGACCACCCAAATAATTAGATTGTGACTCAGACCTAAGAATGTAATACTCCAATTTTCACCCTGTCAAATAAGCAAACTAGTCACCATGGTACAACATCAGAGGCTTCAGGCACTGATGTCTGAAGTTCGATCCCCATAAGGGGATGCAAAAGTGTATACCTGATGAGCCCCAATAAGGGCGAAACATGTGTTGTGTACTCTTTGTATTATTTGGCAGATGCTGAATAACATATCTATGAACTGCTTCTCGCAACTGAGAGAACGTGGTGGATGTTTGCCAACTGGCTGACCAACCACAAGCATTACCTGGTAGGTAACCACCCAGATAATCAGATTGCGGCTCAGACCTAAGAAAATATATATATAATTACAAATACACACACACACACACACACACACACACACATACATACATACATACATACATACATACAGTGGATGTAGAAAAGAATCACCCCCTTTGAAAATATTCACATTTTGTTGCTTTACAGCCTAAAATGAAAACAAACATAAAAATATTTTTTTAGTTTTATTTACTCAATGAAACCTATAACAACCAAGTCAAAGATATATAAGCAACCTTTCGGAAAAATAATAATAAATAAAAAAACAGATAAAGTTGGAATTGATAAAGAATCTCCCACAACCACCAGTTGTGGTACTTTGTGGAACCAGTTTTTGCTTTAATTACAGCATTCAGTCCTTTAAGATACTCATGTACCAACTTTACACATCTAGACTAAGCCATATTTGCCCACTCATCATTACAGAACTGTTTAAGCTCAGTTAAGTCGGTTGGTGGACTGCAGCCTTCACTCCACAGATTTTTTAATAGGGTTTAATCGTGGGCTCTGACTAGGCCATGCAAAAATACTCACCTTTTTCTCCTTCAGCCACTGTGTGCTCAATTGTGCTGTGTGCTTCAGGTCAATCTCATGTTGAAAGGTGAATCTTCTTCCATCTTCAACTTTCTGGCAGGTTGCATCAGGTTTTCCGCAAGAATTTGGCAGTATTTTGCCCAATCCGTTTTTCCTTCTACAAGTACCCAAGTCCCTGCTGCAGAGAAACACCCCCACAACAGGATGCTACCACCACAATGCTTTTCAGAGGGTATGGTATGTTTTGGACGGTGAGCTGTATTGGCTTTCCGCCAGGTGTACCATTAGCTTTTCAGGTCGAATAGTTTGATTTTGGTCTCATCTGATCACAACACCTTTTTGTACTTGGCCTCAGAATTTTCAAGGTGTGTTTTGGCAAAGCTCAAACAAGACTTAATATGGCCTTTTTTGAAGACTGGCTTTTTTCTTGCAACCTTCCCATACAAGCACCATTTGTGGAGTGCTTATAAAATTGTTGTCGCATGTACACAATGACCACTCTTTGTCATAAAGTCCTGTAACTTCTTTAAAGTTGCAATTGGCCTCTTGGTAGCCTATATAAAATTTAACACTGTTCCCTCTACCTTTAGTATACTCTGGAGATGAATATGAGGAAAGTAAAAAATAAAACTGAGGTGAATGCGATTTTCTGAAAGATTCTGCCTTGAGCTGGATCTAACATCCTTATCACTAAAATAAACAGTATTCTAAAAAAATTATTAAAGATAATGAACACTTGAAATAGCCTCTGCTCAGAAAGATAGAAATCTGATGTTTGTATCATACAATGTACAATTGCATTTTCTTCAAAGTGTTATTTTTCACAAATATACTTTGACCTTTGATATTAACTTTTTACATTTTTACTTTTTTTAAACAAGATTACTGAAATAGACCTCATGCTGGGAAACAAGAATGGGAGGTATATGTTTCTTAAGTGGCGTGGTGGAGGTGGGGATGCTGCTTCACCTCAAGAGGCATTGCAGGCATCAAGGTCCTTTAAACGCAGGCCAAGACTTGCAGACAATCAAGTGGACTGGGATTCTGTATCTATTCAGGCAAATACAATGTAAGTATTCAAATCTGTATTTGTTACTGATTCACAGAAAAGAATTAATGTTTTGAATATATATAATAAATGAAATGCTTTAACTTGGATATATGAAAACAACAGAAATTAAACAGTGGATGGGCAAAATGAAGCACAATTTTTTCTGTAGCAGATGGAGATGCTATTTTTTAGAGTGCAATTGAAAAAAGAACGATATTGCTTTTGAGTGAGTAGAAGTACTTAGTAACATTTTTGTTGGTAGACATTTATTCAAACCTACTATATAATGAAGCAATAGTAATTTTAAGCTTTGATGCCAGTGCAGAGTTATTTTCAGCTTTGAACTTTACAGAGTTCCACTATTGTCTATGTCCTGTAATACAGAATTCTGCTACAATATCTTTCACACCAACACCCCCTACTACAGCACCTTTAGACTCCTACACTTTAGATGCTTTCATTGGTTCATTCTGTACATAGTTCACAGATTATCTTTTCTTTTATGATTATTTCTGTTCACCTGTTCTTTTCTATACAATAACTAAAATGGTCAGTCCGTTGCAAGGGCCGTGCAAATGTGCAGCCTGTAAAACATCATTGCTATTCAAGAGTAAACCACTCCAATAAACTAATCATTGAAGCCAATAATTAAAAAAAATTTAAAAACAATACCGAATATGGGAAAGTGCTTGGTTCTGATACATCTGATTTACTGTTGGCACTATAACTGAAGCCCATTGTCCTACAAAATTTCCTAAATGTAGCTGGATAACATAGGTAGTATAATTATATGTCTACAGCATATTCCAAAATCTTTGGAATGGAAAACAGAAACTCACTTTTTCTAATTTTTGAATAATGTAAGCTCCTAGGCATCCTTAATTATTCCCATAAAAACAAAGTTAGTCAGCTAGATACTTGTCCTTTCCTTGCCAAGCTAATAATACACAATCAAGATGTTGGTTGATTCATCTTATCTAGAAGTGATCACTTAACCAAAGAGATTGAACTGTATGCTAGAAAACTTAAAAATAGAGCGATTACTACAGAAACAATATAGCAAGACCTATTTCTGTAATGAATATGTGTCTGTAGACATCTTCATTGTACCCCTGTCAAATGTTGTGACTTTGTTTATCTATTGAAGCTCTCTAAAAATGTCTTCTGTTTTTGTATTTTCCTGCTGCAAACCAAGTTCCCTCTGTGGTAATAGTCTACCTTACCTTACCTTACTCTGCTCCCTGCTTTCATGTGGGGAAAAATGTATTGCTCCCATATCTTATATTAGTAGATTGTCTGCTAAGCAATTACAAATAGTAACACAAGTATGTACTAACGGCATGTGAACTAAGTTTTAATAAAAATCATCCAAAAATAAATGTTGCAACATTAATTGAAATTAATTAAAAACTGGTGTTCATCAGTATACCCATTTCCACAAAAGGCAACTACAAAAATTTGATGAAGAATTTTTGTGTGTATCTACAAGTGTTCACTATTCCACAATTTTATCACGTTTAAAATGTGATCACTATAGCTGGGGCTGTGTAGACTCCTGCAAGTAGCATGTATATCCATGATAGTTGCACTTCTGAAACATGGTGTTCTGAATAGCTTCTTGGTCACTATAATTTCCTAACAAGTACATATGTCATGTGGTAATACATATATATCATGTGTTTAAGGTGAAAGCTGTACTGCCAAACTTACCCAAGATTCTTAATTGAAATAGTTAAGGAATTTAATGTTTCAGAAACAGTTCTCCTGTATGCATGAACCAGAGAAAGAAGAGGACCATTCATTAGAGGCAAGATAGCGACTTGCTTACTAGGCACAGACTTTTGCCACTGTAACACTAAAAAAATCTGCCACACCCATATCCAAAGTTATAGTTTCTGCATCTTTTACCTATTTTAAAGATGCTTGATGAGGTAGCCCATCAATGTAAAACGTTAAAATCATAAAACACACTGACTATCTCTGTATGTATGTTTAAGTATGTACAATATACAGTAATAAAAATACCAAAAGCACAATCTTCTCCATATAATATAAAAGCACACCTCTGACACACAACTAGAAGTATATAAAGCATAGTTAGGCATCTAAATACAAGTGTCAAATGCCTGCTGAATCATTCAAGTAAACCTCATGAAAGATTGAGTGGAGAAAATAATTAAAGAACTGGCCAACCTATGCATTTTCAGTAACTCTTTATACTATCTTTCATTAATAATCCTTTAACTTTAGATGAGTACCTAAGGCATTAATGTAATGGTCTGAATGGTTTACTGATTGCAACAACATATTGAGAAGCACCTTTTTTTGCTGTTCTAGGGCACATATTGTTTATGAGACTGATGGGGAATTTGTAATCAGTCATGTGGTGTTTAAAAAGTAGTCTTTAAAAGTATGGTGAATTAACATTTTAATGCAGTGCAAAAACCAGTAAACAGGATATAAAATCTAAAACCTGTGGTTATCAGTTTTATACTGACTAAACTGTATGGATATGAGAGGAAATGATAGATTGCGAGTGAGGTTAGTTTTTATTTTATTGATTTTTATTGTAATCATTCCATACAAATAGATCCATTTTTACAAAAAATAGGATTGAAAACAAATCAACCCCCACCCCACATTTTCAATAAAGGGATAAACTCCTCTAAGCATGAACAAGAGATTAACTACCCTGAAAGTATCAGATGTTTTATAAATAGTTTTATAATGAAAGAAATATGAGAACATAGGTGATTTGGAATTAGAGAAGGCCAGTGACATCAGGTAAAGATTTGGGAAGATCAAAAGAGGGTAGCTGATTATTAGAAAGGTGATGCGAAGAGGCTGAAGTCAAAACAGAAGAAAAGTGAAATTATCATATGAAATTGGTAAGTACTTTATGCATATCCTGCTGTAGAGTGATTGTAGTTATTGGACTGTGAGCTGTCTTGTTTATACATTGTTACTGATGTTCCCTGCACTGTCCCGGAAATGCAGAGCAAAGAATAAAAACATTTCATAAAGGTGTATACACATATAAGTGTATACTTTTTATTAATTAAAATACAGATTTCTTTCTGTGTTTTGATTTCTCATCCATTTAGTTATCTTTTTATTGGGGATCAGCCCTATCTGTTTGTATGGTTATGTTATTGAATGTAGTCAGATAATTGATTATATTTATGTGCATTTGGTTGCTTTGAAGTGTTTACTACCAATTTTTGCAATGCATTCATGCATTGTTGTTTCATACACTACTCTTTCTTCTAGCATTTATGGCACTGATTGACCATAGCTCTTTTTGTCTTTTGTTTACATGTGATCAGGGTAATTTCTCGAATTCCAAAGGTTTCAGTGCAACTCCATCATGAACCACCTGCTTTAACCAATGAAATGTATTGTATGATGGTCAACATAGAGTCTCAGGAAGATTCACTAATCAGAGACATCAAACTTACTGTGGGCCTAAAACCAGGTTGGTTTATTTGTGTTTTCATCCAGTAAACTAAGTTTGGTTTAGGAGGGATGGCAATAATCTTTGTACCTGCTGCAGTAATTTTTTTAATACAAAACTAACAACGAAGATGAGAATGTCATAGTTGGTAGCTGACAAAAATGACAAAGAAAATAGAAATTATGTTCTATAAATTGGCTAACGAGACAGACCAGTTAATGTCAGTAAAAAAAAATGGTCTGGAGTTAGTACTTGTTCAATGAGAATAGAGAATGCAGTGCATTTTATGCCTAAATAGTAGTGATTAGAAGCAGAAATGTTACATAGCAAAGTGTTGAAACAACAGTGTATTAAAAAACTTATAAGGTATTGGATCACCTATTTTTTTTTTAGTAATTATGGAAGTACTGACCTATTCACAAGTGGCAAATTATTGTGTGCTGAATCATTCACATAATTCTCATAAAAGAATAATGGAGAAAATGATTAAAGAACTGAGTGCCATATAAACTCAATACCCTGTATAATAACTTACATTAATAAACCTTTACAATGGTTTGTTTAGATTTGGTACTGAAAAAGATGAACAAATCAAGAAGAAATGACTCAATTACTAACAAATATGATGAAAGAGGTAATATAGGTTAAAAAAAGTCCAAGAGAACAATAGCATTAGAACTCTTGCTTTGCAGCTGTAGAAGGTTTGGTTGGAAACCCGTAGTATTTTCCCCATGTATAAATGGCATTTTCTTTGAGTGTTCCCGGTTTCTCCATAAGGATATGCATGTAGGGTTATTTGGCATCACTACACCGAGAAGCATTAGCGTGAGTGATGGCTTAGAGCCACAGCCATGGCTAATTGCCTTGCTCATATTGTTGTCAGTGTAGTCTTATGCTTCCCATAATCATTAATTTTGTTTAAGGAGGAGAGAGAATTTGAGTAAATGATTAAATAGGTGGATATTCATCCCTACATATTTTGTGGTGTGTATGTGTTGTTTACATTTAGATAACTAGCAAGCTGTAGTAGTTTGTATACTGGAAACAAGTTTCCACCAGCTAGTACATGGAGCTAACTGCACTATACCTCACCCCACCATAGATTTCATTGTGTTTTTCGCACTGTGCACATTTGACAGAATTTAAGACTGTAGAGTACAGTCATGTTTGTCTTCATGCCTTTGTGTAATTCTATATATATACGATTCTATTGCTCAATCTCCTATTTAACTTCCTTAGCGTTAGACCCGAGCATCACTCGTGCTGTAAAAACAGTGCTAAAAGCATTAGTTCCAAGTCCCACTTGGGCAACTTTATAGACACGTCTTGTCTAAGCGTTAGACCTGAGGTTTACTCTGCCTATAAAAGTGCCAACAGCATTAGTGACAAGCATTGCTCGGAAAAATATAGGTGTCTCTTGCATTAAGTGACAGGCCAAGATGTTAACTAGGCAACGGTGCAGACACGTCTTCTCCAAGCCTTAAATGGTGTCTTGTAAGAAATGTTTTTCAGCAGCTTAGGTGTTGCACGCTCTAGAACGTGATACAAGCAGTGATCTGTGATCAGTGATTCTGATGAATGTGCAGGGTGCTGTTCAAAAGCTGATCAGTCTGGAAAGAAAATCTGCATGAAATGAAGCTACTATTGTCCCAACTGTAACACTGGATTGTGTATTTCGTAGTATGTATTTTTATCTTATACAGTGATACCTTGAGATACAAGTTTAATTCGTTCTGTGACTGAGCTCTTAAGTCAAAAATGCTTGTATCTCAAATTAATTTTCCCCATTGAAATTAATTGAAATGAGATTAATTCGTTCCAGCCTCCAAAAAACCTCCCCAATTTTTTGTTAAATGTTTTCAACATAAGAAAAATTTATTTATAATGAACAAATACTGTATACAAACAAAATAAAACCTAATACATAAAAGAGAATCTAAAGAAATAAACAGACGTTGGCAAAGCCGATCAGCGTATTGTAATGTTTTTTTTCTTTCACTTCACTTTTGCTTAACTTAATTTTCTTTTTCACTAGTTTTTTTCTTTTTTGCCACGCTTTCATCACTTTCATTCGCAGGGCGTTTCAATAGAAACCTGTCCAAGGAGCTTTGTTTAGTCTTCCCCTTTAGAATGTTTCTGAAATGAGTTAGGCAAGTGACATTAAATAGCGGCGCTGCAAGTTCAGTTTCATTTCAGTAAAGTCAGGCGTTAGGCAAGTGTCATTAAATAGCGCAGCTGCACGTTCAGTTTCTTTTCAATAAAGTCAAGCGTTAGGCAAGTGTCATTAAATAGCGCAGCTGCAAGTTCAGTTTCTTTTCAATAAAGTCAGGCGTTAGGCAAGTGTCATTAAATAGCGGTGCTGCAAGTTCAGTTTCATTTCAATAAAGCCAGGTGTTAGACAAGTGTCATTAAATAGTGCGGCTGCAAGTTCAGTTTCTTTTCAGTAAAGTCAGGCGTTAGGCAAGTGTCATTAAATAGCGCGGCTGCACGTTCAGTTTCTTTTCAGTAAAGTCAGGCGTTAGGCAAGTGTCATTAAATAGCGCCACTGTATGATCAGTTGGAATTTTTTCAGGGTGTTTCTTTTCTTTAAAGTTTGAAACTTTTTCCCACATTGCAAACACTTCCTTTATCTCACTTTAAGAGATAAACTCCTCCGCGATACCGATCTCCTGCAGAACCTCCGTATTTTGCTGCGTATGTAGTTCCGTCAACTCCTCTGTCGTCAGTTACTCGGAATGTGCGGGGACAAGCTCTTTGATGGCTCGTATTTTGAATTTTGGCTCGTAACTCAAGACAAAAAATCGACCTAGTGACGGCTCGTATCTCAAACTCGTACATTGGGGCACTCGTATCTCAAGGTATCACTGTATCAAGATATATCACTTAAATGACACATTTTAACAGTATATATGGTATTAGCATTATTTTTTATTATTATTCATTATTATTATTATTTGTATCATTATACTTTCAACACTTGATTTTGTACTTTTAGTGTTTTGCACGTTTTACAGTAGAAACATCAAATTTAATAAATGTCATTTTTCAAGCCAAAAAATACAAAGCTTTTTACATGTTTTTTTGAGAAAAAATGTAACACAAAGGAAGCTACTAGGAAATGTGTATTTACCCTTACATTTTCTAAAGTTTCACATTTAAGTGTACTGTAATAATGCCTAGTAACACTATTATTAGTCAGGTAATTGTTGAATAATTCCATAGTTAATACATTATGACAAGAACTACTTAATGTCAAGTGTTTCCGTAAAACTTTGTCAAGGTAACAGGTGAACTCCTCATCAGTAGTGAAAGACAATTCTTAGATTGTACATGTATGACTGCCGCTGCAACTGGCTCAATTGACTTTTGTGATGTAAGTGATTTGGGTATCAACATATTGAACACTGAAGGAACATTTCATCATACATTAAGACATGGCCACAAGTTTAGATTAGGTAAACTTTATTAATATCAAGGTGAAACAATGTACAGACTCACAGGATACATGCAATCAATCAATCTTTACATAAAATAAATAGATGTACTGTTATTGGGAATGTTTTGTTTTTGTTTTTTTTTTTTAATATACTAGGTTGATTTCTTTCATATTTTGATGTGTGGTGGTGATAGTTGGGCAACTTATTTGTCTCTGTGATCTTTAGGGTGTTGTTGTCTGGAGGTATATGCGTCTGTTAGGAATTAACAATGACCCACATAAATATTCTAATTAAATTGAAGAGAACATCCTCAACAGCAGAGATGCCAGGACCCACTGCTGGAATCAGGCATGGTGTTAGTGTTTGCCAGTGAGCAACTGGTGCCTGGGTGACCACTGAAGCCTGGCTGACTTGAGCTTGAAAAAGCTGTGTGGAGCCACCATTTGAGTTCACTGCTCACAAGGTTAAGCAGTTAGGCAGTTAAGCATACTAGAGTTTGGTAAATAAAACCGACTCTTAATATGCAATGAAGTCATACAGGAAGCTGAAAAATACAGTATCACCTTTAAATATAGACAGACTCTCCTCTACACATTTTATTTGCTGTGGAACCAATCTTCTTGATCAAGGGTGATTTGTGTTTAGTGTACTCTGGAGTTGTCCAACAGTTAAGGTCACAAAAGGTGTGGGGATACTCGCAAAGATAAAGGTACCTTTAAATATTTGAAGTTTGTTCTGGATCACCTTGATGCAACTTTGAGTTGCAGAGAGGAAAACTTACTTTGTGCATATGCACAAAATAGTTATTCATCCTATGAGATTGTTTCAAAGATACTGGATTCTGATCTCGTGATGAGGGTATTGAAGTAAGTCCGGCGGATTGAAAAACAAACTGGATGAAAATGCGCAATGTAGAATACAGCAGGTAAAGATGGCTCGTGGTCGTGAAAAATGAAAAAGTCTCCTTCTCTTCTCTTCTCCTGTCTCTCTTCCCGCCTCTCTTCTCCTCCTGATGGCTTATAGTCCTGTGACGGCTGTAATTGATTAATAGTGAACAAGTGTTTTCCAGGTTTTCCATCATCGGCATTTACTGCTACACACACATAAACAGCAAACGGGACAATGTAAACGAGACACACTCAGTACTGACATTTGACAACACTAACTATGTAGCCCCGCTACATTCCACCCCCACCCAAACCTTGGACAAGGGAGGGCCGAAGTACGGCTTGAGATTGGCCACATGGATTGTGTCTAGCTTGGAGTCAGTGCCGATACCCCTTTGAATCTGGAAATTGACTGGACCCATTTGAGAAATGATTTTGGTTGGACCTAACCATTTAGGCGCTAGCTTGGCGGAGAACCTTTTGCTGGCATCCGAGAGATGGTGAGCTCTAATCCAGACCAAATCACCCGGCTGAAAGTACGCTTCCTTACGCCAGGCATTGTACAACTTGGCATGTCTGGATGTCAAACTCACCAACCTCTGTTGGATTCTCCGCCGTAATTCCTCTAGTTTAAATAAATTACTGTAGCTGGTGGTTTCTGGACTAGGGGCTCTGGGAAGGAGTCGGTCAAGCGGGCCCTTTAGCTGTCTGCCCAGCGCAACCAAAGCAGGTGTCTCACCTGTGGCTTCATGCATAGCGGTGTTCAGGGCAAACCGGAGCTCGGGGAGCCATTTATCCCAATCCTGATGGCGTTCACCCACATAGGAGGCGATCATGTTCTTCAGGGTCCGGTTCACTCGCTCTGTCATGTTGGCCTGGGGATGGTAAGCTGTTGTCGGGTTTTTTTTCACTCCCCAGGCTGTATAAAGTTCATCCAATACAGAGCTTGTGAACTGCGGACCCCGGTCTGAAACGATGTTCTTCGGCACCCCCCAGCGGGTGAAGATTTCGTTCTTCAGGGTGGAGCATATTTTGTTGGTTTTAGCATCCGTTAATGCAAACAGCTCCACCCAATTTGAAAAATAATTGATCACCACCATCAGGACGGTTTTCCTCGAGCTGGTAACAGGAAATGGTCCCATCAGGTCGACTGCCAAAGTCTCCCTCCAGTCCATCAGCGATTGTCGATTGCAAAAATCCTGCCGGTTTACCAGGTGGGTTTTTGAGCTGCTGGCAGGTTAAGCACTTCTTCGCATGGTGGCAAACGTCTTTCCGGACAGACGGCCACCACGCAACCCCCAGGATCTTCAATAAAGTTTTTGTCCTTCCAAGGTGACTATCTAAAGGACTGTCATGATAATAACTCAGAAAGTCAGGGATGAGCTCTTCCGGGACCACTAGTTGGTGTTGCAGACCCCCAAGGGAGGATGGAGTGGTCCTGTACAGAACCCCCTGGAGGTCCACGAAGTGTACCTGGTCGGTACGCTGCTGCTCCAGTCCCTCCCTGATGTTCTGGCAGAATGGACTGGTGGCTTGTGTTTGAGCCAGGTCTTCAAGGCTTCTTGGCAGAGGGAGGACCATCTTCTTTGCATCTGCCAAACATCCCCAGTGGCTCTGACACCCTGGACAGAGCATCAGGCACAATATTGCCACAGCCCTTCCGATAAGTCACCTTGAACGTAAAGTTCTGGAGGCAGAGTACCCACCTGGTTAGACGGGAGGAGGTCTTCGGGTGATTAAATAGCCAGGTCAGAGCGTGATGGTTTGTGTACACTTCAAATTCAACCCCCTCCAGATAGTGTCTCCATTTTTCCACAGCCCACACGACAGCCAAACACTCTTTTTCAGCCGTCGAATAATTCAGCTCAGCGCCGTGCAATGCTCGAGAGACGTAAGCAATGACATGTTCAGCCTGGTGGATTTTCTGAGTGAGCACGGCGCCAAGCCCCAGGTTGCTGGCATCCGTTTGAACCTGGAAAGTGAGCTGCGGATCTGGCTGAGCCAGAACGGGCAGCTTTTGAAGATGGCTCTTTAGTTGGTCGACCGCATCCTGGCACTCCGTTGTCCACTCCCACGGGACATCTTTTTTTCTTAAGTAGTTCAAGGGAGCTGCTATATCAGCCATCCTGGGGATAAACTTGTGATACCACCCCACTAACCCAAGGAAACGTTGTAAAGATTTCAATTCCGTGGGCGTGGGGTAGTCTCGGATGGCTAAGGTCTTCTCGGGGTCTACAGTGACCCCCTCAGATGAAAGAATGTGCCCGAGGAAGCGGATGTGGGGTTGAATGAAGGTACATTTCTTTGTGTTCAGCGTGAGGTGCGCTTGATGAAATCGTTGAAAGATGGTGTCCAAGTCCTGGAGATGTTGTTTAATAGAAGGGGAGTAAACAATGACGTCGTTGATGTAAACAAAGCAGAACTTGCCTATCAACCCCCTCAGTACTTGTTCCATGAGCCGCTGGAAAGTGGCCCCAGCATTTTTAAGCCCAAAAGGCATGACTTTGAATTGGAACAAGCCTTCAGGGGTGATGACTGCTGTCTTCCTCTTACTCCCCTCGTCCATCGGCACCTGCCAATGGCCACTGCGGAGGTCTAGTGTGCTGAAAACTGCAGCTCCATGCAGTGACTCCAGAATCTCATGAACCAGGGGCATGGGATATGCGTCCAGGCTTGTCTTTCCGTTAACCCCCCTGTAGTCCACACAGAAACGATAGGTGTCATCCGTCTTCTTCCGAGGACCACAGGGGACGCCCAGGAGGAGGAAGATGGTTTAATTATTCCCTCGGCGAGCATTCGATCAAGGTGTTCTTTAATTATGCCCTTCTTTAGTGGAGAAACGCGGTATGCTCGGTGCCTTACTGGAATTTCGTCCGAGGTGTGGATCACGTGGGTAACTCCACGGGCGACTCCTAATTTCTCAGTCCACACCTCGGCCCACTTCTTCAGCACCGGCCTCACCTCTTCGGGCTGTTCCTCCACAGGGGCTGCCGCTGAGTTGCTTGCGTCACTCCTCACTGCCGCGTAGAAACCAATGAATTCTGAGCCCAGATCTTCTTTTGATTTATGTATGAATTCGCATACCCCTTCCCCTGGCACTGTATACCCCCTGGGACTGAGATGGATGGTCATCCTCATGGTGGTTAAAGAATCCAGCCCAAGGAGTAACGGGACGGACAGTTGGCAGTCATCCAGGACATATGTATCCATTTCCCAGGTGGTGGAGAGTACACTGTACCTCAAGGGGACTTTGCCCAGGGCCCTGTGTTCACTCCCATCTGCCAATACAAATCAGACAGACTGGGCAGATGTTAAGTTGTCTGTCGGTCGGCTAATCTTCTTCCATATGTTTGAACGGATTAAGGTGTGATGGCTCCCTGTATCTACCACCACATCCACCTGCCACCCCCGCAGCTTCACTGGGACGATCAGGAGGGACAGTACTCGCTTGCATGATGGCGAGATTGGCTTCCGACCGGCAAGGTTTGGCTTGCTGGGGTTTTAGGGGCTGGGTTTCTCGTGTACTGGCTTGTACTTTGTTCCAGTACGTTTTTGAGTTTCCCCAGTCCCGTTCCACTTGCGAACCCACCTTTACCAGGTCTTCCACCAACCTCACTACCCCCCTGAGAACCCCCAGCTAACCGTGGGTTACAGGCATTAAGGATGCGGCAGACCACCTCTTCTTCAGACATAGCCGGCCGCCACTTCAAACGCAAAGGGTTAACAGCCAGATACGTCTCCCCTTCTTCCACAAAGCTGAGGACATCATCGATGTTATATGGAGCCCCCAACTTGGGAAAGAAAAGGCGCACCCCAGGAACAGAGGGCTGATTGATGTATTCACCCTCCACTCCTTGGACCTCCCCCTGAAGAGTTCCTTGCCAGCGCTGATCTCGCCTCTGGAGGTACAACATGATTTCCCGCCCCAGGAGTTGAACTTGCTTATTGATGTATTCTTTTATTTCCTCCTGGGAGCTGCTGATGCGAGCCCGCAAGGCATCTTCGCGCCCGAGCGGACTTTCTCATCCAGCCGGGTCAGTTGTTGCGCCAGATCTTCCCACGGAGGCGAGACATCCTCCAGGCATTCCTCCTCGGGTCCATGGTGATCTTCAAGGTACAGCGACTGCAATGAATCCACCACCTCCTGCACCGCTGAACACGCTCTGACCGTGACGTGCCGCGCCCCGGCTACTCCTTCCTCACACCACGGCGAAGCAATGGTGTCGTCCTGCTCGGCACGCACTACAGACATGTTGTTAATTGGGGAAATGTTTAAAGGCAGACAGCGATAGTATTTATTAAGATTCCTCAGAGAGGGCACCACTTATGTAACGGCTAACCCCTTACCCAGCCAGCAGCTACACATTTACATTTACAACATTTAGCAGACGCTCTTATCCAGAGCGACTTACAACAGTGCTTAGTAGACCTGTGGCCTGGATAATTTACTGAGAATGAATCTAACTATCAAGCCGTACCTCTAACAAAGTACACTTTTCCCCACAATCGACGTTGTAAATATAAACTCACAAAAGCATATATGTAAAATTATACTGATTAAATGTATTAAATGAAACAACAAGACAAATGCAAAAATAGAAAGAAACATGTATAAATATCCCTCCACCACATCAACAACGAGACACCACCAAATATAAATACAACAAAACCCTCCCTTGCCCTTGTAACATATAACAAACAACACGAATAACAAAAAATGAATGAGATACGGAAATGATCGTGAACTTGAGTCCGGTTATAAAAACTGTCCTGAATACGGTTGACTGAACTAATGATAAATGAGTCGTTTGATTTTCCCGGAACAAAATGGAACAGCCTCACTGTGAATACTCAGTGCGTAGATGATGAAGTCCGACCCCGGGATCTCTCGTGATGAGGGAATTGAAGTAAGTTCGGCGGATTGATAAACAAACTGGATGAAAATGCGCGATGTAGAATACAGCAGGTAAAGATGGCTTGTGGTTGTGAAAATTAAAAAGTCTCCTTCTCTTCTCTCTTCTCCTCTCTCTTTTTTCTTCCTCCTTGGCTATTCCCTCCTGATGGCTTAGAATGTCATGTGACAGCTCTAATTGATTAATAGTGAACAGGTGTTTTCCAGGTTTGAGGCTGTGGTCTTCTTCCATCATCATTTACTGCTACACACACATAAACAGCAAACGGGACAATGGAAACGAGACGCACTCAGTACTGACATTTGACAACACTAACTATGTAGCCCCGCTACAAGGTTTTATCTACAGACTTTTGTAGTTGCACTGGGTGTCTTTAAGGCTCATGCAGAGAGTGAATGAGATATTAGGAAGAACACTATTGGGAGAAACCACTTGCCCTCTACTGAATCCAAGCCATGACTTTTTACTAGATTTGTATGTGTGTCTTGGATTATCTTTAATGATAACAAAGATCATATACAAGGTTGCTCATAAATGTAAGTTGTTTCTGAAGGCAACGTTTGAGATCGTATGCACTGGATACTCTGGTAAAGAGAAATGCTAAACTGTCTTATAATAACTATTAGTGGATGGCGCTATATTAGACCTGGAAGACTCAAATGGGTGTGTTGAGGATAACTAGTGGATACCTCTGTTCAGAATAAATTCAACACCCACCTTTGGGAGAAAGAAGAATGTATAGTGCAATTGGACCATGTTCAAGACCTAAATATTTGAGACTGCTGCAAGTAGCTGTGGCCAAAAGTATGTTGAGCCTGTTATGGCGGCAGCCCTAAGGCATGTTGGTGAACAGCAGGTATGGGGAAGCAGGCAAGTTGAAAAAAGTTCTGTTGATTGTTAGCAGGAGGATCTCCAGATTTGACTGTGAAGTATCTGAAAGCCAAACAAGTGGCAGCTGAGGCAGTGGCTGAGACAACCAAGTCTGGCTTGTAGCCGGCACGAAGACACAAAGATTCACACTGTCTGAAGGCTGTTACATGTTTGATAAAATAAAGAATATATTAATGATATAATGAAGAGGAAAAAAAAATTACACAAAAATGTGCACGCAAAAGCCTTCACCAGTTCCCAGACTGCAATAATTATTTACATACACTACATGTATGAAACTTAACGAAACAACAAACATTTATCAGTAAACAACAATAAAGTCCACCTCAGTCCAATACAGCAGAAGCATATGACAGAGGAGTGTGGAATGAAAAACCCTGTGATCAGAAGGAAGTGTCAAGTTTTTTTTTTTTTGTACCAGGTTCTCGTTGTAGTGTGAAGATTTGGCATGACTGGGAGCGCTCCCCAGACAAAGACGCATCCAACCAAGAAGAAACCACACTGGCAAATAGGCACAGAACAGCACATTCATCCAGAAGACACTGTAATCCATAGTATTTGAAGTTATGATCCAATAATGTGTGGGGTGCATAAAGTCAAATACAGGCTGTTGATAACGATTTCCTCATCGTCTTTTTTTGTTCCTTTGTAAACAGCCTGCTTAATTATCCTTCTTCCGAGCAAACCCTGCATCCTCTGAATCTGCCGTATAGCGTAATACTACTGGGGCTGCTGGAAGCTTTAGGCACTTTTAAGTAGCTGTGCTAAAGGCTTGTCAACCCAAGTCTGATGCAGGAGGATCAAGTAGTAGTATTTGCAGATACCTGAAATTTTTAGAAGACTGGGTAATTGCAGTGTCACCAAAGTAGGCAATATTATTGGCAACCTATGATTGATTACCTACATCATCAGTGAATGTTTCTTTGCTGATAATTTGAACCACATTCAGGTGCTTGAATCCTGATTTTATACAAATAGGCTGTAAACACATTGTATTTCTCTATAAATCCTTCTTTAGAAGAAAGATACAAATCTGATTACATTTTCTCTCAGAAAATGCAAATTAACAGTCTGACATCCTCCTCTTTTGTGGGGTTCAAAGTATGGGGTGGTAAGCCTGCTGTTTTGTAAGCTGTACATTTTTACTGATAGTGAAGGCAGCGAAAGAAGCCATTTGTGACTTATTATTAACCAAATGTACTTTAAATATTGTAGTCATGACAACTTTAGGCAAAGCTGCAACTTTGCTGTGGTTAATCTAGAGACGTCAATCTAGACTTTTGAGATAAAATCCTGCTTATAACATTCAATTACTGCTGCAGCTGACCAGTCTTAGCATGTATCATCTCACGTTTTTCTATATTTGTGAAAGACTATAGCCTCTCGGGCTGCCGAGAATCAAAGATGTGAGAATTCGAAAATATATAACTGTCAAAAATCATATCACAGCCAGCATTATGGTAAATTGCTGTTAACACCGTATTCAGTCTTTTAGGAATAAATGAACCATTACTGAGCCAGATGAGTTAGAAATATGATGAGCTCTTCAGGATATGCACATCAGGCTTCCTTAAGGAAAGCGACCCTGTGCAGTGGTGCAATCGGTGGTTCACATATTCCTATCACTGCCCCAAAAATAATTTTTCGCAGATTATTTCAACTAAAAGCGATAATACTTAATTTAACTACTGCCTACAACTGACCACTTTCTGTACAGATGTAGTATTTTGGAGGAGTTGATGGTTGATATACAGTATGTGGCTTAGCAAGAAGAATACATATGCTGTAAAATGGCGGTTTGAAAAGAATGCATAAAGCAAACATAATTTATTCACATAAATAATATGAAACAGTTGTGGTACAGTTCTGTTCATCTCACACTAACCTGCTTATATAGGAGGAATGGACAACTCTGATCCTGGACAGCCATAGTGATTCTATTTTCTTAATTAGTTACTAGTTTTAGCTACAAATTAACTTCATTTAATTTATTTGCAATTTAAGACTCATACCTTTCAAATCACGGCTGATCGATGTCTAGCCTCAAGTGACTTTAAGTCCTTTTATGTCGGGAATCGCTTCCAGTTTTGGAGTGAACCAATTTAACACCTGGGGGACATACTAGATCTCCCTGTTACAACCCATGTTTCCGTAAAATAGTAAAAATTCCCTACTTCTCCAAATAAGTTCAGGTAATTCTGTGATGCTCATATTGACTAGAGTAAAGAGAACCTCCCCAACTCTAGGACACCTCTGCTGCCACAACTTACAATTCTTGGTACAACTTCAAGGTCCCTCTCCTATCTCTCTCTCTCTGAGTAGGGCCTTGGCAAGTAGAGGCATTCTGAGGTTTCAGTTTGTTGCTGTCTTCTTTGAAAGTAAAAGCCTGTAGACTTCTCCCAGCAATATTTTGAAAACGTTTACATTGTATAAAATACATTGGTAAGCAAGTGTAATATATTCAGTGACCATTTATTGGAAGAGTGTTGCCTGTTTTTTAAAAAATAAATAAATAAATAAAATTCCTGTTACATATACAGTAATGTACTTAATAGCAAACCCTAATACAGCACCATGTGCATTTTCATTGACATAGAATTTTAAGTCATCAGGCTTTCATTAAGTCATCTATATTCAACAGTGCACATATAAAGGTCTGTTTGTGCTCACAACTCTTAATACAGTGTAAATATTTTTGTAGCATTTAACTCAGGTGCATCAAAATGATTTATTGCAATTAATTGAAAAGGTAACAAGTCAGGCTTTACATATTAACAATTTAATTTTGTCCAGGTTTTTTAAATATATGGTTCACTATTACTGTTTATTAAAGGGTCTTGATTTGGCAAAATATTGTGCTTAGATAGCACAATTTCTTAGCACTAGAGCTAGATGAACTAGAAACATTACTTATACAGTTATTATCTCAGAGGTTTGTATTTACTGTATATTATTATTTCCAAGGAAGGACTGAAGAAAAATAGTCATTCAGGAATCATTTTGTGGCAAAACACCAGTTTAAGTAATTTTTTGTGTTTCATGCAGTTAAACATTTAAAATGTAAAATGGTTATGTAATGTACTTTACTTGTATTACCTTAAGTAAGTAAAAATATATATATGCTATATAAAAATAGTTATATTTTAAAAAAAAAATATGCAACCATTTAAAAATCTTTAAGTGAGGATGATCACTTACTGTTTTAGGTCAGGATGCTAATTTAACACAGACAACACATGTCACATTAAATGGAACAGAAGTGTGCGATGACTCCCATCCTGCATTGCTTCATGACATCTTCATTGGAGAACTGCACCCTGGACAAAAGGTATTTTACATAATTCTCTTAGAATCCTGATTGCACTAAATGATTTTTTTAGGGTATAATATTTTTTTGTATTTTATTCTTTGACCAATAGTTTTCTTCTGATGCTCTCTGTGTATAGTGCCATAGTTAGTGTGTACTGTATAAAATTTCATTTTAAAATAACATTTCACTTAAAAGTTGTCAAAAAAGACATATACTTCATCTTAAACCTTTTTTGGCATTATTTCACATTTCTCCTGGAAAAAGCTTTTACTATCTATGAGACTGAAACTTATTTTTTTCAGAGAAATCTGAATGTACAGTATATGCAGTTTACTTGACCTTTTGTTTGTTTTTTGAAGCTTTTAAATACCATGGAAGTCAACAGTTTATTTAGAGTTTATTTAGAGTGGTACCATCAAGCATGTATGTACTACAAATGAGAGTGATCCAAGTATAGTATAAATTATGTGACTACTTTATAAAATGTTTTTGTTTTTTTTTAACTACAAAGAGGACTATTTCATTTATGTTAGGTAGAATGCCCAGAGGGGACTGGGTGGTCTCTTGGCCTGGAACCCCTACAGATTTTATTTTTTTCTCCAGCCATCTGGAGTTTTTTTTTGTTTTTTCTGTCCACCCTGGCCATCGGACCTTACTCCTTTCTATGTTAACTAATGTTGTCTTATTTTAATTTTGTTTTTTGTCTTTTATTTTTCTTTTCTTCATTATGTAAAGCACTTTGAGCTACGTTTTGTATGAAAATGTGCTATATAAATAAATGTTGTTGTTGTTGTTTTTTGTTACTAGGTTGATATACAGTGTTTCTATCTTGTTTATGCTATCAAAAATTAAATTTGTTGTTGTGAAAATTACTGTGCATTTTCATAAGTACCTTCAATTTAGTGTTTAATTGGATAATTAATCATGTGCCCATAGTGATTATTAAATAACAGCTGAACTTAGAGTGCATGACACTACTGCTGAAAAGCACCTTGGCAAACTGCTTATCACTTAATTAAAAAAGAGAAAATGCTACTGGAATTGATCATTTCCTTTCACAACTCCTCTTTAACTTTTAGTCCAAGTTATACTTCATGCGATTGCATGCTCCAGCGGGCACTACTGCTACGCAAGCATTTTAATGTTCATACTTGCACACGTACTTTACGTAAATCTGGAAGATTCCACCAGATGGCAGTGTGAGATATCATCACGGTGAGAACAGGTTCGTCTTTGCTGTGCTGTGAATTGCCTGAAACATCCATTAAATTCTGAGGACACCTTGCCGCAATATCTCCAAAAAGGATGTTTAATGATTACACCCATCAATCCAGGGGTTTGCCCATTCCAGCTAGCATTGGGCATAAGGCAGAAACAATCCCTTGACGGGGCATCAGCTCCTCGCAAGGGGAATACAAGCATTTACATACACTGTTGTCATTTTAGCATCACCAAATCCCAGACACCTTCACGTCTTTGGAAGGAAACCGGAGCACACTGTGGAAACCCACCAGGAAAACTTGCAAACTCCATGCTGGGAACACCAGTGACATGACTCCCTGCGAGACAGCAGCGCTACCGCTCCACCACCATGTCACCCCCATGTGTGTAATTATTAACAGTATTCCCTATTTAAACTAAGTTAACAATTTATCTGTAAAATGTAACATACATGCTTTAATGCATTTCTTCATGAAAGTGATATTGAGTATAAATCTAAGGATTCTAAATGTGCAGTGAGCTGGAATATCATACATTTAATGTGTTCTGTGTGGTGATTGCTGCTGTCAGGTCAGGTGGAAGCCCCAGAAGCACGTAGTGATTAACAACTGGGAAGGTTTTAAGATGATGTTAAAGTGGACATTTCGAGATTAAAGCCGAAAAATAAAAAGATGGCACAGACGATGGTATGTGAGACCTTTAAAAATGTATTGTGCCATTACGTTGGGGAATATGCAATGCTTGAATATAAAAGCCCCACAAATGCATTTGCTTGTCGGCATTTTGCTTCACCACATCGAACCATTCGTCAGACATTGTGGCAGGCACTTCGATCCCCAACGATCCTCAAAGCGGCTATAGATAATAAACCGAAACTCTGATGTCACATTCCAACTTTTATCACACTGCACCCCCCAAATTTTTGCTGGTACTGCAATTCGCATACGTGTCACATTAATTTCTGAGGACCTCTTCAGAGGATGCGTCAAATGAATGCTGCGAATACGTGGTAGTCATGATGTGTGTATGTACGCATTCTGAGCGTGACGTATAAACGAACCCTAAGTTTCAACATACCCTTCTAATATGTTGTAGTAAATTTTGACCTTCTCATTTTGCATACATGTCTAATGGTTGTTATAAAGCTGCTTGAATCAACACTGACCTGTCACTTGAATATAATAATACTGTACTCCTTTTGAGTACTTTTTTATTTTTTTTAACTTCAAATGACTGTAGTGTTTTAAATTCTGTACAGTATTTTTTTTTCATTTGTCACCAACAAGCATTTACATTTATAAATATATATTTGTCAAGTTCTGTGGCATATTGTTTATAAAATGTGTATGGTAATTTAAACACTATTTACTCCCATTTCAATAGTAATTATGACTCAATATGTTATCCTACAATTGCCTAGCATTTACAGATGACAGTGAGAAGCAAATCCTCATTTTAGGTTGCCTGCAGGCTCAAGATACAAAACAGCACAGACAGAGTGAGGCATCCTGGAGCCATCTCTCCAGCAGGCAAGACTAGTTGATGGACTTCTACACATCAGGCTTCTCTGCAAAAATCAGTTGACCACAAGCACCAGAGTATTTCTGCAGGTTGGGGTGAGCCACAGGAAGCAGACATGCTATTGGTAACAATATGATATGATTCTCCTGTCTGCCTAATCCTATTCAGGGCCACAGGTACTACTTGTACAGAAAACCAAATCATAACTCATACAGAAACAGTTTGGTGATGACAATTATCTTGACACACATCATTGACAAATGTGTAGATTAGATTAGGTAGACCTTTTTTTAAGCAGGTCTGTATTGTATACAACACATAAGAGTTCACCCACAAAATAGTACTAAAACAGTGGCCAAATCCAAAAACAACAAAGTAAAAAAAGAACAGACAAAGTTCAAAACACTAAGTAAATGTTAAAATCTAAGACAAATGGAAAAGTGCAGAACATGCTAAACATGGTAGATGTAGATAGACCAAGCATGAACTGCTAATGAAGGCGAGTCTCCAAGTGGGCTGTTGCAAAGGTATGATAGGCAACACTTAAGCAAAGTGCCCACTTTATGTGGCTCACAAGCCCTCCTTTTGATTCCATACTTTTAAACCCTAAGTTAGGCATACCTGATATAAACTTGATAATGAATTATTACGTTAACTTCAAAACCGGTCATTCACATTAACATTTAATCATATTCTGTATGACTACACCATTCTCCAGTCTTGTTTTTTAAGGTACCCAAAGAGTACCTAATCCTATTACTTTTTGAGTGCTCTGAATTTAGACCATACATAGCATTGCCTAAAATCTCTCTAAACTAATGTCTGTTAGTCATTGTGCTTTTCATGAGATGGGTAAGTATACAGAGTTGTATGACCACAAAGGATGCTAAATCATGTTTTCTGTCCTGGTTATGTGTCTTCAGATTTTGTGTACGTAAACCAAAGTCTGTTCTAGCTGCAAGTACTGGTTTCAGTAGGGCATATCTTTTATGATAAAGTCACAACATCCAGAGATTTAGTACTACATGCACTGTTGTTAATGTTCTAGGAAAAAAAACTATGTATAGTAAACCGGCTCAAACTCTGTTGATGGCTGAGTAGGGAACAAATTTCGTAAATATAATTGATCAATTTATGCCATTGCAGGTATGTGTATTATAATACATTGTTTTGTTATTATATTAGATAACTTTACCTTTATATTTTACAGTACACTTAAAAGCCTTTTCTACAAGACAGATTTTTGCCTAATACATGGAGTTAGATAAATGTTCCTCAGTGATCTGACATTGCATAAAAACTAGACTGAGAAGGGAGGCTCAAAAAGCGCGTCTCCTAAACTGCATGAGAGACCCTGTGTGCTTTCTCCTTCTCTACTTCAGGTGCAAGTTATCTGGCTGGGAGTCAGAGTTCGCAGTCCAATGTTTTTGTCCAATGTTGGTCACCATAGACCTCTGTTGCATAAGATTTTTTTTTATCTCAGTTGTACATGAAAACTTGACATTAAAAACTGCACATAAGGTATTTGTCATGACTTATGTGAGTCCAAAATAGATTTTAGCCAAATTAAACTGGTAATTTTATTAACACAAGCAAGAGTTTTCAACAAATATGTCAATTTGCATTCAATATTTGTAGCAGTATGCAATCTACAGTAGTACTTCAATAAATCCCCTTGCTAAGACAACATTGTGCAACACAAAATGTAAGAACTTGCTGTAGACTATATTCATTTGTAGATTTAACTATTTAACGTCTTTAAATAATGTAAAATTAGCTGTATTATGTATTACTGTGTGGTGTGAATTTTATGTTCAAAATCAGCCTTGCATTTTAGTATTCACAATGTACAGCTGTAGCATTTGAGCAGAGCGTATCAAAGCAATTAACTCAGTCACTGTACATTATCTTTGCAAGACCTGTAACTGAATATGACATTCAACCATATTGACTAAGGTACATACATATCTTTAATACATGTTGAAAAATAGTTGCAAAATAAGCCATACAAGTTATGGTACAGTACTGAAACAAATAAAGGCCACCGTTTAAAAAGGTTTCTTTGAAAATTGGATATATATATAATATGCACACATTCATTTTATATTCACTTTAATGAAAAGTAATATTGGTGCCACTATAC
Organism: Erpetoichthys calabaricus; assembly: GCF_900747795.2. Lineage (NCBI taxonomy): Eukaryota > Metazoa > Chordata > Cladistia > Polypteriformes > Polypteridae > Erpetoichthys > Erpetoichthys calabaricus. The sequence continues at coordinate 145,396,614 of NC_041398.2, read as the reverse complement.
ATATATAAATGTAAATAATGTGTAAAAGTCTTCTTACAAGGAATTAGTTTAATAATAATTTACTATGAATTATGATAGTGAGCTCGTTATCGGCACCATAGAAATTAAAGATTGACTAAGAAATGCATTTTATCCTTTTTTTTTTCTACTCTTCTTTTTCAGATTGTAAAGCCAGTGTATTTCCGTTGTGTGACAACTGGATCAAGAATATTTTTAGTACATGTATCATATATGGTGAATACATCTGTAGAGAGTAAAGAAATCCTGTGCAAATGTCATAAGGTATGTAGATTTAACAAATATTGTTTTCTTGAATAAATATGTAAATTACATCGGCCTTTCTACCTAGTCTTGGAAACTATTTAACAAGTCTACTTATGAAAACAATTTTAATTATACTATTTGTTTTAATATGGTTAAAGTTAATCCAGATGGACCACTACTCAGTTTTAAACCAACTGAGCAACAGTTAGCCATTTGTTGATGTCATAGTTGGATGACCATTAATTCATAACATACAGAGCTCATGAAGGTCCAGGCTGTGAGAAATGGTTCATAGAGATTAGGAAAGAGTCCTAGAGATTTATAGTGTGAGACCACAGTCAGCTTGGTAGTGCCTACCTTACAACTCTTTGGAATCTATAATTAAGGGGAAAAACAATGATCTAGGAGAAGAGTGTAGCAGAATTGTAAATATCTTAAGGTGTTACCTTGGCTGGAGGCAAAAGAAGAAAGAATGAGGGAATAAAGAAGCTGGATCTCAGTGACTGGGTTGTTTTGAACACCAAGTTCTCAAAATATCACAAATTTTTATACTTTTATTGGCCAAGGGCCAATGCATCTCTCAATTATAAGTGCCTTGTTATAAGTTTGAGTAAACCATTACTAACATGTGTCCAGTGTTTTCTCAGCCCATTGCCACACACCATGGGTGTCGGGAACAATTGGAACCAAAATTGAAGAGGGAAAAAAACTATGTTGTAATGATATTATAAATTATTTCTTGCTTTTTTTTGTAGTAATTCCTCTTCTTACAGCTTAGTTAATGATTTATATTATGTTGCTGAACCATGGTCGTGTTTCTGATGTTATGTACAATAAGTTTATTTCAAACTGTTAGGGTGTGAATAATAAATTGCACCATCTTAGGAGTTAAGAGCTGTTCATTTTTTGTGAAGTTTGCTCCGCTATTGCAAAGGCCTCAGGTTTATATTCAGGTCCCTTGAGTGAAAGCTAATATTTGGAGGAACAGCATATATTATAGAATAGATTACAACAGTTTGACTGTTGCATTGCTTGTATCACTGGGTAATATATGCCTGAACAAAATGAAAGACTTCATAGAGACAATGGAAACATTAATGTTTAGTCAACAATTACTATTCACTAATTAGAAGATATGTTGCAATGAAAACCATTAAAACTATGGGCTGCAAAGACTTTTAACACATTGGCTAAATAAATGTATTTTTCTTAATGACATTTTCTCCTTTAAATTGTCACAGTGATAATTTGGGGCTGTGATGTACATTGCCACTCAATGCTTTGCTCTTTTGGCTTGTTTACTCCCTTATTGCATTATATTATTTTATTTGTCTTTTAATAGTTTGTTGTATTTTGTTTTTAGAACCATTTTTGCTCACAGAAACTAATTCATTGTAGACTCCGCATGAAAATCTCCATTGCAGCATGTTCATTTGAAAAGTAATCTTTAAAAGAAGAATAATTTCCCACTGTACTAATATTATATGTAACTTTGCCTACAGCATGTACAGATCTACAACAAAATTTAACAAGACCCTGTTTTAGTTACAAAACATATGCTTCTAAAAATACTGAGCTATGTGTTTCAAATTGTGTAAAGGTTTCATTACATTACTAAATTTTTCTTTTAAATTTTATTATACACAGTAAGTTTGTTTACATTTTTTTACATTTTAATTAAATGAATATTTGGTTCACACACAATTGGTGAAACTTCATTCTGTGTTAGTAATTAAAATAAAGTCTTGGGGGATTGCTTTACATGACTTATAACTGAAGCCCAAGGCACTTTTATATTTAAAAAAAAAAAAAAAAATACTGAAATTATTTTTCCCCACAGGATGAAACAGTTAACATAGAAACAGTAGTTCCATTTAATGTTGCTATGAAGTTTGTTTCCACAAGGGTAAGTAATGAAGTTATATTTTTCGTGCTTTGTTAGTTCTTGAAGCTTAAAACTTCTAGCTGTAAACCATATGCACTTTCCTCCAAAACTTTAACCTGAGTACTGTATTAACCTCCACCTATAATATCATGAACAACACAAAAAATGCAGTTGGAAAACAAAAGAATGCTTTAATAAACACTGTTAGTTTTGATTACAAATTTCAAAGCAGGAGCCCCAAATACCTGATATCCACACCAATAAAAGGAGGGTGAAAATAAAAGCAAATATATACCCAGTCATCTTCTAAAAGTCTACATATGCTTAAGAATTAAAGCTGAATATTCTGGGTCTAAATGTTGCTACAACATTGTACTTGTCCAGTAATACTATTATTTTAACTAAGGATATTGCTTAGTTTGATGTTGATTGTCTTTTTCTTTGGTGCTTTTGATATTTGACTTTTAATTTTGTACCCTGTATTAATGTGTTTCCTTCACAGTCATGCATGTAAGTATTGCACAAATTATTGAAATTGCATTTCTTACTGTAAGCATGAAAGTGATTTATATTAGTATTATAACTTCTATTTGCTTTCTTTACAGTTTGAGCATCTGGACCGTATGTATGTTGACATCCCCTTCCTCTTAATGACGGATATACCGAGTGCTTCTCCTTGGCCCCTTAAATTGTTCTCCAGTCAGTTGCAACTTACTTCTTCAGTGGTAGCTGTTGATAACTTAGACTCCCAGATTGAGGAAGGTAATGAACACCAAATTTGACTATATTTGGATGTAGTGAGTAAAATAACGGTTAATAAATCTTGAGTTTTTTCATAATATTACATAAAAATAAAATTAGATCCCTTAGTCAGAATATTTTTGGATCATAGAATCTTGTTAACTGTATGTGTGATGATGACTAATTAGTCTTTTTCAGTAGGATTGAATGTTGCAAAATACACCCACTGAGAAGTGTTTTAGAGTTATTATGTATTGAGTATAAAAAATGTGATCCCTTATTCAATATAAAACAGCATTTTTGAAGTAATAAACGTAGTATTATATCCTGTGCTGCTTTTCCAGGCAACTTTCTGTACTAAATCCAACAGTGACTAATAGAATTGAATATGTAGACGCACTAATATCCATAAGCTATCCAAACATAACACAAAATCAACAGCCTTTGAGTGTTATACAATGTGTGCACTTCTCAAATATACATTCAGATATATTTATAGTGCTCAGTTGTTTTTTGTTGGTAGTGTGAGTTTGCAGTGAACTAATGTTTGGCAATAAATTTATATCAGCGCAGCCCTGCTTTTATGACATGCCTTAGAATGTGTATAATGATTAGAAGTTTCATGTTGTGTTTTTTTATATTCTGACAAAGTAGTTGTTATTTAAGACTATGAAAAATGCACCAGCCCCCCCCCCCCCCCCCCCCCGCCATTTCCTTCCTAAAATAAATAAAAAATCCAGAAGCGTAAAGCTTAAAGGTGTAATACCTGCTGATGTTGTGTTCATGTACAGCTGATGCTGTGCTCAGTTTGTTTGTCACAAGTGTTACTCAGGTTTCTACTTGTTTTATCTTGACCATTATGGCACCATAAAAGAATCTGAAAGAAGTGGAAAACCTCAAAGAGTAAATGGCCATTCCTTTGAATGTGAAACTTAAAGTGATAAAGTATAATAATAATAATAATAGTAGTAATAATAATGAATTTTATTTATGCAGCACCTGAAGGAAAGTGAAGGGAAATTCTTTTTGGAGTTAAGTTTTGATGACGAATGTTGGTATTAAACTAATTCTGTCAGTTTTGTTGCATTATGTTATATGAGAAAAAAATTGGAGTCATTATTTGTTCCAGGAAATGTTTAATTTGCCATGTAAATTAGTGATTGAAGGGTGGGCATTTAACCCCACTGTAGGTGCATTTTCTGGGGAATACTTCTGGTCACACCAGGTATCCCTGCAAAACTTAGAAGCATTTCATGTTTAAAAGACCTGGCACCCATGATTGTTCTATACTTTCTGCCCTCTTTTATGTGGCACAATGTTCTATCTGTTCTACAAGGAATCCATCTGCCCCAACCTGAGGTTCTGAAGGTGTTTTCCTGATATTGCTCATTCCTCCTTGATGAAGAATACAAATTCTTCATTTACTATTCTAGGCTTTAATATAGAACTTTGAATCCAGTCAGATGTCCCTCCTGTCATTTATGCCCATTGTACTCCTGGTGGTGAGACACAGTCACAAATGTTAGATATGTTTGGATCAAAGGATTATACCTAAAACCCTTTCAGTCTGTTTGCCAAAAATTAATATTATTGAAAAAAGCAAGAATAAAAGAAAATTAAAATAGGTACTATATTCATAAAATTATAGCATACAGTAATTTTAAGGGGAAAAATGAGTAATACCATCAAATATTTAAACATGTAATTAAACACACAAGCTCAAGGGCCACAACAAAAATCTCCTAATTCTTCTTTACATAGTTCAAGTGAACCCTTTGTTGAGACTAGCGAACCTACAATAGGTAGTTGTCTTTCACTGTTTCAACTTTTCTTCCCTTTCGGTGAGCTATATAGTACATATGTCTTTGTCATTATCCTTGTCCTGGTAAGGCTGAAAATGTGGCTTTTTAAAGCTGGGTCTCATATACCTTACATTTACATTTATTTGTTTAGCAGATGCTTTTAATCCAAAGCAATTTACAAAAGACATCAACATTATCAAAATAAACATCAGTCTGGGGGGTCTGTTTGTAAAATTGATTCATAAGTGAGGAGCTCAGAATAAAATACAAGTTTTGAAGTGCTGTATCTCCTTTCTTCTATTGCTTTTTTTCTCACTTTCTCAGTTAAGTACTAGTGTAGATTTGTTATAATATTCCTTCTTTTGAATAATCCTGTTTCCTGGGCTATAACCTTTCTTTAAAAGTATAGACTCAATGCAATAAAAATAAATGGATGAGCAACATAAAACATGCAGATTTACATTGATTTGATTTATACCACTACACAAACTTTTAAAGAAAAGACACTTGAGTAAGCATGCGTATTGCTCTGTCATATTTTTTATGCGTCCTTTTTACAGTTAGAAATTTTCTGTGGTTCTGTAGCTTTTTCCATTACAAGATTGTAGGGATCTGGAGCCTATCACTAGGCTGTGAAAACATAAATGACATGCTGTTGTGGAGACTGGCTCGGACACAGACAGGCAGACACGTTCATGTCACCCAACACACGTTTATTATACATCATATTTAGTTATATTGCACATACCCAGTGCACAAAGCACCAATCACCCCTTCACAGTCCTGGCCACAACACAATGCCTTTCTCTTTCTCTGGTCCACCTCCACTCCTCTCCAGCACGCTTTGTCTTCTTCCTCCCGACTCTCGCCCTGACTGGAGGGAGGCGGCCCCTTTTATATGCCCCGGATGGGCTCCAGGTGCATCATTAGGGCCTCCGTGGCCACACCCCTGTGTGGCGGAAGCTCCCAAGGTGTTTCCGGAAGTCCACCAGGTGCTTTCAGGTTTCTTCCCCCCAGCACTTCCCGGTGTGGCGGAAGTACTGAGGGCCAACACTCCCAAGGCATTGGGGCGCCCCCTGGCGGTGACCACGGGCCCCTACAGGGCTGAGCTTCCAAGCTCCGTACCCGTGGTCCCCAAAGCCACCAGGGAGGACGCCCCCTCGTGTCCTGGAGGAGGCACAAACCCTCCTCCACTCCTCCTAGGCGTCCCGGCCGGGCATGGATGCCCGCCGGGCACCACATTGCCCCATCGCCAGCGAAGACCCGTTGGTCCGAGCGACACACCCCGTTAGGGCGGCTCGACCCCGAAGTGGGTCCTACTCTTCGTCCAGGGTCCAATCCGGCACCCTGGAACTCTCTTCTTCGGCACCCCCCTCCGAGATCTCCTCGCCCCGCTGTTTAGTGCCGCTCGTGCCTTCGCAGCCTCCGCTGGTTGAGAGGCTGCCCCATCGCCAGCGAAATGTCGTCCGGCCAGACGGTCCATCTGATGAGGGTCGGCTTCCCACGAAGCAGGTCCCACTGCTCGTCCCGGGCCCAATCCTGCAACACACAGAAACACAGGGGCAGAGCCGCTGCCTGGACACCCTTCCCTGGCGTCCCTCTGTGCCACGCACTGGCAGCGCTCCCCCCTTTTACAAGGACCCCGGAACTTGCCTGTTTGGAACCTTTTCCGCGGGTTGCGTGTCCCTCTGGCTGACGGGACCGCCTGCTTTTCTCTCCCTTCCACTGGCTCAGGGGAGTGGCCCTTAACTGGACGTGCGCACCCAGCAGCACATCCTTTCCTATTGGAGGAATCGGCACACAGCCCTAGATCCCTCCTTTCCCTCTTGGACGCCTTGATGGTTTGAGTCTGCGCATGACAAACGTGCAGCCTCGCTCCCGTCTGCGTCCATGCAGAGCGACGGGAGACTGCCGCGGGCTCGGGGCGTCGGGCACTAGGACCCAGGGCACTTGTCAGCCCCTGTCCACCCTGCTCTCTTGCTGTTACTCCCCTCACCACGCAAGCAGCCTGCACCGCGGCATCCGCTGTCGGAGACCTACCGACATGGTCCTGATCACTGTATTCACAGTCCCCATCAGTAGGATCTCCCTTTCTTTGTACGGGGGCGGTTCCACTTACCGTCTCCGCCGCGTCCCTCCAGCTGAAGCCTCCAGCGCCGCGCCGATCCGCCCACTGTTGCAGCGTCATCACGGACGCGGCTGCTTTCACCTCCAGCTCCTTCAATCCTCTACGGAGGACGCGCATCACCTGTAAAAGCGACTCTGCAGGCTGAAGGCATTCCTCCAGCTCGCGCAGAGCCGCTGGCAAGCACAGAGAGTCAGTCGGCAGTTGCCTTACCTTTCTGTCAGGCATATCCGCCGGCTGCTCTCTGAGGGGCCTTTCCACCGGCCCCGTCGGGTCCTTCCTCAGCCCGGGATTGACATTCTGTGTGCCCGCTTCCATCCAATCATTGGCGGACACGTCAGACACACCGCCCAATCCCGGGCCAGTCTCTGGGAGCGGCTTCCGGTCCATGGCCATTTTGGCTCTGTTTCCTTGTCTCCTGATGCGGCGACGTGCCTTCCTGGATCCCAGCAGCGGCTGCTGCTGCTTATCGAGCTGCAGCGACTCCTCTCTCGTGGCACCGCCTACTGCCGCCTCGGCGCCGTCGACAGCCTGAGGCACGGCATCCCGTTGCGTCTGACGCAGTCCCAGGTAGTCCCTGCCTGCAGCACAAAAGGTAAACATTCCCCCACGGGGCCTATCGCCATTGGGCAGGGTACTCACCTTCTGGGACTCGCCTTCCTTTCTCGCCGTCCTCACCGCGCTGCCGAACTGGCCGTCGTCGGCGACAGTGTGCCTGCTGGAACCCGCTGCACTCCGGCAACGTCCCTGGATGTCTCCCCGCACCAGGAGAACATGGCCATTTAAAGGACCGGTGGCGGGCCGTGAGGTGAATCGCTCCCGCGGGGTTGTGCATGCGCCGCTCCCGCGGCGCATGTGTGGGCGCGCCTGCTGCGCCGAGCCATATACAAAATATTTATTTTGGGGTCCCCGTCTTGGAACAGACAGAGGGTCCCTGTTCGGGCGCCATTGTGGAGACTGGCTCGGACACAGACAGGCAGACACGTTCATGTCACCCAACACACGTTTATTATACATCATATTCACAGTTATATTGCACATACCCAGTGCACAAAGCACCAATCACCCCTTCACAGTCCTGGCCACAACACAATGCCTTTCTCTTTCTCTGGTCCACCTCCACTCCTCTCCAGCATGCTTTGTCTTCTTCCTCCCGACTCTCGCCCTGACTGGAGGGAGGCGGCCCCTTTTATATGCCCCGGATGGGCTCCAGGTGCATCATTAGGGCCTCCGTGGCCACACCCCTGTGTGGCGGAAGCTCCCAAGGTGTTTCCGGAAGTCCACCAGGTGCTTTCAGGTTTCTTCCCCCCAGCACTTCCCGGTGTGGCGGAAGTACTGAGGGCCAACACTCCCAAGGCATTGGGGCGCCCCCTGGCGGTGACCACAGATCCCTACAGGGCTGAGCTTCCAAGCTCCGTACCCGTGGTCCCCAAAGCCACCAGGGAGGACGCCCCCTCGTGTCCTAGAGGAGGCACAAACCCTCCTCCACTCCTCCTAGGCGTCCCGGCCGGGCATGGATGCCCGCCGGGCACCACACTGTTTATCTGCACATTCACATAAAACTAAATTTTTAAGGCATTAGGACAGTATTAGTTTATATAGTGCCTATGCAGTCATTTTATAACTCATTTTACCAAGTCATTAAACATATTATTACACAGATAATTTGTAATCAATTAGTTATAATTTCATTTTCTAAATTAGTGGTTTCTATTACCAGTTCTGAAAAAATCTAAATTTGTGAATTTTTGCTATTTTAGCTATAAGAATTCTATTCATTTGTGACTATTTTAATATTTAATGTAGCTGCTGTGAAAAATTATTGCTACTGAATCATGGTGCCACATATTTATTCTCCTAAATGTATTAAATATCAAGAGTGCTTAATGCAGAGTTATGATCAGGATACATTGGCTTTCTGCACATTGTATTACAGATTTAATTTTAAATCAATAAATTTGTCATTTTTGCCCATTAATCTCCACTCAATAACCCGTAATGACAAAGTTAATATGTATTTTCAGAAAGATTTGCAAATTTATTAAAAATCGAAATTTTTACTGTGTGACCTGTAACCAGTAGTGTCTTGTCATAATGTTAAAAGTTTCAGTTGCACCTTGTGCCTCTGCTGCCACACCTCAAAGTGTGTTTTGATGTAAGTTAGTTGTAATATTTATTTACTGTATCCTTGAATTAAAGCAAAATAAAAGCAAATAGTACAGTCATGCAAGCTATTTTGTATTTTCTCCATTCTTTATCATAAATTAATGATTTCTGCCTCATTTAAGTGCTTTGGTTAACCTTCATAGTTTTGTATACATTATAGAAAAAAAAGTAAGCAGGTCACGCTTTAATGCTGATAAATACCATTTTGAAAGCAGAAATGGAAATTTGTTTTTGTACAGCTGTGTTAAATTTAATAAAATTAGACATGTGAAGTCAAGATCACAAAGTTTTGTTGAATTTTCAAATGGGAAATTATGGTTTTGTGTGTTTGTATGGCTTGCTGTACTTTTAAAAACTGATGCCTGTACATAATTTTACAAATCATGTCCTATATTCTAGATTGAATTTGATTTATGCATTGAAAAATCAATTTTTGCACCCAACAAAATGCAGTGTCCTTGTGCAGAAAAAGTAAGCACACCCCTATGCTTAATGTTGCATCAAGTGCCAAAAATCAGAATCATGCCAAGATCAAAAAAGTTTCCTGAGTCGCTTAGAACAGTGTTTCTTAATTTATGGGTCGTGACCATGTTTATGATAGGCTGCTGAGCGATTGTGTAATAAAATTAGCCAAGCTCATTGACGCACAATTTCTGTGGCGAGTAAGGTAAAAACAGCGCCAGTGGTGCATCACAAAGAATTTTAGTTTCTATAGTACAAAAATATAATAAGTATTCAACACAACACCACCACCCCTCATGCAACCTGTGTAACAATCAAACTGAGATGACTGACAACCAAAGACTTGCATAAGAAAGAAGACAGAAGGGAATAAAACAGACACATGGTGCCTTATGCTAAATTCACTTTCAGTGGCCGTGGGCCTATCAGTGCCTCATTACTTATTCGCAGTATTTGAATCTAAATCTGTAACAGAGGAGCAAAGAAGATTTTGCATTAAGTTTAGCATACCTCGGCGAGGGTAAATTCTTTCTCATAAAACAATTTTAAAGTGGTTTGATGAATTTCAATCTACTGATAGTGTGAAAGATATGTTTTCTAGATCGTTGAGAACCGTATGAACACCAGAAAAATCAAGAGGGTGAGACAGTCTGTACAGCAGCCACTTTGGCATTCAGGATGATGTGTCAGTTTAAACATTTGAAACTGGACTATTTGCTGCACTTTTCTTTAAGATGCATCCTATCACCCGTACAAAATACAAATAAACCATACATTTTTATGAGTAATTTAGCCCTGTGAGTCAACTTAAATACTCAATGCATTGTTAAATGGAAATCAGGACATGTAGAACAATTTGCAGAATCATTTAGAAGAAAGTATTGTTAATGGTGGAGCTCTTTTAAAAAACTTTTTTTTTTTTTTTTTTTTTTTAAATATTGTTGTTTAAGACCCTCCTGAGAAATATGCTTGTATTGAAACAAATATGTTTAATGTTTATTTTACCACATGGCCACTGTTGTTTGTCTATGCATGGTTCTGCTGTCATTGTGGTATTAATCTAATTCTTAGGTCCCAGTATGGTACCAAATTTTCTTATTTGGGTGCTCAGATTAAAAAGTTTAAGTATCCTGACTTTAGAAAAACAGTTGGTGATTATCTATAAGCCTGGAAAAGCTTTAAAGCCTATTTCCAAGCATTTACTCCCAATTGTCTGAAATTACAACATTGTGGGAAAGATCATCTACAAATGGAGAAAATTTTATATCACTAGCCATTTCTCTAAACCAGGCCATATCACAAAATTCATCCCATGAGCAGAAAAAAATGTGCTATGGAAAATTTCTAAGAACCCCACAGTAACATAAAGAAAATTACAGGGTGCTCCCTCAGTCATTGTTAAAGTACATGAACTAACCGTCTGAATGAGGCTGCACAACGTTGCCTCATATGCGAGATCAGGATAGCAGAAGTTTTTTCTCTTAAAAAAACAATGAAGATGCATGTCTGAAATTTTCCAGACAATATCCATTGACTATTGGGAAAACATGCCCTTGACAGATAGGACAATGGTAGTGCTGTTTGGCTACAATTGCCCACTTCATGTATGCAGAAAACCAAAAACTGCCTTTGACCAAAAGAGCCTCATACCAACTCTGTTGGGATAGTGTTGGAGGAATTATGGAGAAAGTGTTCTGCCTCATGCCCTACCTAATTTGCCATCATAATGTCCACTGTGAATTTTACATTGTGTAAGAATATTTGAGGCAACCTATAAAAAAGGATGAAGCTGAACCTTAAGTGAACCTTGCAAAAAGACAATGACCTATAACTCAAGCAAATACACAATACATTGGCACAGAAAGAAGCAATGCAAAGTGTGGACGAAAAAGGCACACTGACAGCAGGCAGATAATATTTCTTTGGTTTTCTTTATTATTCATTCGGAGTCACAGTAAGTAGAGATTCAAAGAGCATAACTTATTGCCGCAAAGCTCAATTTGAACCCCGAATAAAAGTTAGGAGGGTTTTTTTTATAATTCAGCATCTCGTAATTAATAAGACAGAAAAACATCCTTATCATCTAAGTAGAGTTAAACAATATGTCTGTTGAGCTAAGCATTATCAGTGTTCTCAAAGCTAAGCAACAGGAGAGACGCCTTGCATAAACTGCGTGTACTTTTCTGCAGCCTTGTGACCTTGTCCCTGAGACATTCACTCTGAGAAAGGGAAAACAAGAAACAGCTTAGATTTTATTCATGTGGACACTATTTCTCCTGACCCCTGGAATAACATATTTTTGTTAGTTCATAAGCCAAAGCGTCTCTCACTGGCAAGTTACAAAATAGTTGTTATAAAAATTCTAATTTACTAAACACACAAAATACATGGTGCTGAGGAGAACATTCTTCTACAAAAGTTAAAAAGTGAAGTAGGAAATACAAGTAATAAAGCAGTAAACATCACATAGTTTAAAGGAGTTCTGGAACTAGGTGTGGGCAAAAATTATTTTGGATCAATGTAGGAAATTGAAAATGACAAAAATGTCTACAAAAAATAATTTATGCCAAAGAGAGCACCACCACGTATTAAAGCTAGGAGAAGTCAGTCTCAGAATGTATTTAGGATATAAAAAACTTTCTTGAATATAAAAGACTCTTCTCACTATCTCATGGGCAGTATTATCTTGTACACAATGTTTTTCCTTTAAGGGTCTTATTACATCTGCAGAAGGAACATCTGTAAATTGTCTACAGATGTAGACATAGTGTAGTATTTAAAGGAATAAACATGTTTCATGCTTTTTGAAGCTTTAAAAAATAAAATGCATTATTTTAGGCATGTGCTCTGTATACTCTATCCAGTGCTGTTTTTTTGTGTTGGGACCATTGTACTTCTGGTTTCATTAATAATGTTATACTTGATAAAATGGATGTAATGTCAAATTGACCAAAAGTTCAAATGTTAATAAAGTGCCTGGTTTTTCAGTGTTCATATAACTAAGGGCCTCACATGGACTAACAATACCACTGTGTTAACTGAAAAGGCCCAGCAGAAACTATACTTTCTGAGGTGAGTAAAGCAATTGAGCCACCCATCTCCCATTCTTCTGCGGTGGGTTGGCACCCTGCCCGGGATTGTTTCCTGCCTTGTACCCTGTGTTGGCTGGGATTGGCTCCAGCAGACCCCCGTGACCCTGTGTTCGGATTCAGCGGGTTAGAAAATGGATGGATGGATCTCCCATTCTTGACACATTTTACAAAGGCACCCTCAAGGGAGTTCTGACCAGCTGCATTACGGCCTGGTACAGCAATTGTAACATGTTTAAATGCAAGAGGTTGTGGAAAATTTTTTATTAGAGTGCATCTCCCTTCAGTGTTAAGATACCCTTGCCAGATGCTAGGTACACAAGGTTTGATGCATTGTGCAGGACCCTTCTCACCCTCCTCATGGATTTGTTTATTCTTTTACCGTCTGGAAAAGATACTACGGCATCAGAGCCATATCTGTCAGGTAATGTGATAGATTTTTCCCCCAGGCTGTAATACTCCTTAACACAATATGGCCCATCATGATCTTCCACCTATCCATCTTCAATCATGATTTATGATCTATGCTCAAGTCATTTTATCTATCATGTCAAAAGATCAGTCACCACGTTGATCTGTGGAACTTACCGTTTAATGGGCCTTTGTCCAATCGTGGCAGTTAATTCTATTGACATATTTAAATAGTGTGTACCATGGTTTTTCCTTTTGGTATACACTGCCTTGTCTTATTTGCACTATGTGTACACTGTGAGCCCTGAGCTTCATTATTTCATGACATTTGTACGGGGTTGAGATGACAACATTAACTTTAATGCTGAATGTTCATATTAAAAATTATTATACAAAAATTAGTATACAATTAAAATTAGTATACAGAAAATAAAGTTTAAGTAAAATAAAACCAAGTTAGTGTAAGTATAAGTACATTTCAGAATTCTTTAAAAAGTTTTGGTTCCTTATATCTACTCCTATTAATTGTATCAACAAAAACATTTATTTATATAGCACATTTAAATACAACAATGTAAATCAAAGTGCATTACAAGATGACAAAGAAAAAGTTACAAAAATATTAAGGCAATAATATTAAAGAATAAGTAACAACAAAACAAGGTAAGGAAAAAACAAAAAAAAATCCAGTTAGGCTGAAAAAAAAAAAAAGTCTACAAGGGATCCAAACCCCCCCCCCCCGCTCCCACTGGGCATTCTACCTAACATAAATGTTCCTAAATCAGTCCTCTTTGTTTAAATGCTTCACAAGATAGGATTCTGATGAAGTTGGTCTCGTGGACAGATGAGACATCCACCTTCATTCCATCATCTCAGGGGGCTACATGGTGCCTTGATCAGGTGGTGGTGGTATAGGCCGCCATCACAGAAGAACCAGAAAAGACAGCAAAGAATAGTGGGGATTAGTACAGATTGTAGATCCTTGAAGAATATGATAATTCTATACCCATACAATCAATTAGGAATACAGCTGAAATGTAACTATGAAAAGGCCAAATTAAAATAATGGGTTTTTAGCAGTTTTTTAAAAATGTTCCACAGTGTTAGCCTTGCGAATTTCTATAGGTAAGGTATTCCAGATCAGATTTTAGGTGCATAACAGCAAAAGGCCACCTCACCATTTCTTTTAAGTCTGGCTCCATTTTTAGATCTAAGGTTATGACTTGGGGTATAGGGGGGCAGACATTCCAAAATATAGGATGGAGCAAGACTATTTAAGGCTTTATAAACAATTAGTAATATTTTAAAGTCAATTCTGAATAACACAGTGCTAAAACTGGTGAGATGTGCTCAAATTTTCTTTTTCTAGTTAAGATTTTGGCTGCTGCTTTCTGTACTAATTGTACCTGATTGAGATCTTTCTTAGGTAGTCCTGTTAGGTGTGCATTACAGTAATCTAGTCGATTAAAATCAAAAGTGTGAATTAATTTCTCTGCATCGTTTGCTATATACCTTAAGTGAAAAAATGCAGTCCTCGTAATCTGGTTAATATCTGATTCAAAGATTAGATCAGTATCAGTGATTACCTCCACCTTGATTTTTAAACCTAAGGGATCAAGTTTATTTCTAATTCCCTCGCTATATCCATGTATCTCTATCTATGTTTGCCAATCACTAAGATTTTTCCTTTTCCCTTACTTAGTTTGAGAAAGTTGCTACTCGTCCGTTTGGAAATACTGCTGATACATTGGATTGGAGAACCAAGAGCAATTCAGTGTCATCAGGCACTATAGATAAATAAAGCTATGTGTCATCTGCATAGCTGTGGTAGCTCACCTTGTGCTTTGAGATAATCTAACCTAATAGAAGCATGTAGATTGAAAAAAGCAGCAGACCCAGAATAGATCCTTGTGGTACAACATATACAATATTGTGTACCTCCAAAGTACATTAAAACTAACTAGAATTTTCTACCTGTTAAGAAAGACTGAAACCAATTCAAGACACTGCCAGAGAGGCCCACCCATTTTCTAAGGTGATTTATAAGAATGCTGTGGTCTATAGTATCAAATGCTGCACTCAAATCTAAGTGACATCTGTCCACATTCACCCACAAATCATTTACAGTGGACCCTTGACTTACAAACTCAATTCGTTCGCGAGGGCTGGTTGTAACTCAAGTTGGTTGTAAGTCAAGACTATTTTTCCCCATAAGAAATAATGGAAATACCCATAATGCATTCCGAACCTCCCACAGCAACACTTACTTAACCTTTTCAGAATAAAAAAGGGTTGTATAATGTGCATAATTTACTAAAACACCAATAATTTTTCTAATGTGCTGACCAAAAAGTTATAAAAA
Organism: Erpetoichthys calabaricus; assembly: GCF_900747795.2. Taxonomy (NCBI): domain Eukaryota; kingdom Metazoa; phylum Chordata; class Cladistia; order Polypteriformes; family Polypteridae; genus Erpetoichthys; species Erpetoichthys calabaricus. Next base: position 145,381,307 of record NC_041398.2, on the reverse strand, counting down.
GTGCCTAGCCTACCAGAAACAACAATTTCATACTGTACTTACCATTTAATTTGACATTTTTGGGTTATAGGAAGGGAGGAGGAGGAGAATGAAATGGAAGGTGGTTATTGTTTGGAAGGAGCCTCCTTATACAAATCTTTTCTTTGTAAAATTGTCGAGATGGTAGATTTCGACATGCTGTACATATTAGCAAGATCAGTCACACGAACACCACTCTCATATTTCCGCACAATTTCCTTCTTCGTTTCGATTGTGATCGCTTTCTTTACCTTCGTTACCTTCTCTTCCTTCCTTAGCAATTATCGAAATAAATTATATAAATCACTGCACTGACCGAAATTACATCCACAAACACATGTATCTGGGCTCCGACTGACGCTTACGAACGCTCTCAACTGTTTGTTTACAGTCGCACAAGCGGATACACGTGACCGCATTCGGGTCGTAACGCAAGACGTTGGTCGTAAATCAAAACAAAAATTTTGGTCGTAAATCAAGTTGTTCGCATGTCAGGCCGGTTGTATATCAAGGGTCGACTGTACTACATTAACCAGCACCATTTCTGTACTATGGTTTGTTTTGTTCTAAAACCTGACTGAAACTTATCAAGAATAGAATGCTTATTCAAGTAATCATTAAGCTGCTTAATAACTGTCAGTGGAGACAAGATTATTTTTCTTGAGCAGATATTTAAGAATACAGTCTTTAGACAGTTAGGGAGGAGCCATGTATCTAATAATGAGTACACTATGTCAAGTACACCATCAATAAGGACATTGGAGGCTTCTTTGGAAAAGCCTGTTTGTACTGTGTCAAGGATGCAGATGGAGGTTTCCAGTTGAAAAATTACATTACATAATTCGGGTTGATCTATTCCAGTGAAAGAATTTAACTTACTTATAAGGGCATGCTGGTTTCAATTGGATTAATTTTGGGGGGATGTAATATGTCATTTCTAATATCATTTATTTTGTGTTTAAAAACATATAGCAAAAGCCTCACAGGTTTCACTAGTAGTTTTTAGGAGTCCTTCCGTTGAGTAAGCTAGGTTTAAAAGATGATTAGTAGTTGAAAATAAAACTCTTGGATTACTAGCATTATCATTTAGATTTTTAGAGAAATAAGACTACCTCTCAGGGTGGACTATGTTGCTATATTTGGTTATTTTTGCCTTCAGTATTTCATAATGGACTATCATTTTACTTTTTCTCCATTTACGCTCAACTCTACAGCATGTTCTCTTTAAATCATTAGACACTCTTTGGGTCTTCCAAGGTAAAAGGTATCCTTGCAATTCTGATATACCTTAAATGTGCTGATTTTTATAGTTGTACTTACTGTAATTATTCATATATTTACTTTTTTCTTTTTGCATGATGTGCACCTGTAAAGCATAAAGTGTTAATGGCTATTACACTATTGTTTTAAAAATGCACATGAAACCTGTAGCTTTCAAACAAATGTGACATTTGAAAAGCAGGACTCTCTGCAGTGGTTGATTTCTGAATATTCTGTCTAGCAGTCCAACAATTTCCACCTTTCCAGTAAAAAATTTGTCAGTTACATTTTGCCTGTCTTCTGAGTCGTGTTGTTTTTGTAGCAATTTCTATGTAAAAACCTGATTGCACATAATTTGTTGGTTCATAATACATTCGTAATTAATACATTGGATGATGTGGAGATAGTGAATCAGGAAGTGCAACAGATTAGCAAGGACAATGAAAAGACCGCTTTGAAGAGGATGAAGAATGGGAAGGCTGAAGGTGTTTAGGAGAGATGACAGTGGAGTTTTTAACCAGATTGTTTAATGCAATCTTGGAAAGTGAGAGGATGCCTAAGGAGTAGAATAGTGCACGATACCGATTTTTAAGAATAAGGGGGATATGCAGAGCTGTAGTAAATACAGAGGGATAAAATTGATGAGCCACAGCATGAAGTTATGGAAAAGAACACTGTAAGCAAGGTTAAGAAGGAAGGTGATGATTAGTGAGCAGCAGTATGGTTTCATGCTGGGAAAGAGCACTACAGATGCAATGTTTCCTCTGAGGGTGTTGATGGAGAAGTATAGAGAAGGACAGAAGGAGTTGTATTGTGTCTTTGCAGACTTAGAGAAAGCATATGACAGCGTGCCAAGAAAGGAGTTGTGGTATTGTATGAGGAAGTCGGGAGTGGCAGAGAAGTATGTAAGAGTGGTACAGGATATGTACGAGGAAGTGTGATAGTGGTGAGGTCTGCAGTAGGAGTGATGGATGCATTCAAGGTAGAGCTGGGATTACCCTCTCTTATTTACAATGGTAATGGACAGGTTGAAAGATGAGATTTAGACAGGAGTCCTCGTGCACTATGATGTTTGCAAATGTCATTGTGATCTGTAGAGAGAATAGGGGTGGAGAAGAGTGTCAGGAGTGATTTGTAACAGACTGGTATCAGGAAGAGTGAAAGGAGTGGTCTACAAGATGGTATTGAGACCAGCTATGTTATATGGGTTGAAGATGGTGGCACTGACTAAAAAACAGGAGACATAGCTGGAGGTGGCAGAGTTAAAGATGTTAAGATTTGCATTGGGTGTTACAAGTATGGACAGGATTAGAAATGAGTACATCAGAGGGTCAGCTCAGGTTGGACGGTTGGGAGACAAAGTCAGAAAAGCAAGATTGTGTTGGTTTGGACATGTGCAGAGGTGAGATGCTGGGCATATTTGGAGAAGAATGTTAAGGATTGAGCTACCAGGTAAGAGCTAAGAAGTAATTATAAGCCTTGCTCCTTATGGAGTGTACTCTTCATTTTAAACAAATGCCTGTCTATAAACAAGCGTTTATTGAAAGGTGTTGGTACTTTTTAAAGAAAAATTATGTTCAGAATGTTTAGCTTTCACATCCCCTACTGTTAATACAGCTAAAGAAGTGCTCTGTAGCATCAGCTAGGTTTAGATAAAGTAATATTTGGTATAAAAAACTTCATGTGTTAATTCATGCCTTTGAACCTTCAGTCTTATTAATGTCTATTTTATGAAGCAATCTTTACTTATCCTTTTAGAAAGAAATTAAGGATAATATTGTTGAAAACAGGAAATTAGTACTTTCACTTTGAACATACTATAAATCAGTTTGCATGTCTTCTATTTTGTAATAAGTTTTAATTTTTAGTTTACTAATGTTATCATATATTTTTCTATTGCTGTTCAGTTGCCCCATCACTGTATGAAATGAGCTTGAAATAATGTTAAAATTGATCATTTCCTTTTACTTCAATATAAATTGGTTGAATGTGTTCATAATAATGTTAAATGTCATTCCATCTTTGCAGTTGTTTTACAGACAGGGGAAAGTGCCAGTGAATGTTTCTGTGTAAAATGTCCATCAGTTACCAGTAACACTAGTGGAGTAACAACTGGCCGTTACACTATTTCTTGGAAAAGGTATGTTCAGAGGAAGGATATATTCTATTGCTGACATGTTTATATGAATAAAAGTAAGTTAACATTACATAAGGCAGTAGTGTTAAGTCTTTTACATAAAGTAGAAAAGATATTGGCAGGGCTGTGGGAACAAGTGTCTTATCTGAGAAGAAATAACACTTACTAAACTTGTTTTGGTGACACTAGGCGTGGCAATTTAATTCTTGGGTATTTCCCTAAGATAGATGACAGAGTAACAACACAACACTGCTGTCTCTGTGTCAGGAGATTAAACCTAAATCCTAGCTCAGGAACAGTTTGTGTGAACTTTGAAAATTTTTATCATGTATGTGTAGGTTTTTCACGGAGTACCCCACTGTGTTTTAATTGTTAGTTTAATTGGCAGCTGTAACTGGGTCTCATAACAAGCAAGTATATGCGCAGGGGTGTGTCCTTGGTAGACTTGCTGGCTCATGCATTGTGCCTGGTGCTGCCAGAATAGATTGTTGTTCACCATAGCAGTGCATTTAGTTAAGCTTATTTAAAAATATGAATGAATTCATCAAGCACTAAATAAATATATGTAAATTTGGTATAAGACTGGAATTGGCCTAACACTAAAGTAAATGTTTTGTATAATTCTCTCTGGAAATGTTGGGTTTACATGCACAGCTATAGAACATACTTACAGTTACTGTTTGGGATAAGATTATAAACTTGGAAAAATTTTCAGTCTCTTGTTGAGCTGTTAACCTTATTGTTGACCATCCATTTTTAAACCTACTTAATCCAGATCAAGGTCACAGGGGAAACAGCTTCATTTAGCAGCATCAGATGCATGGTGGGAACTAACCCCAGATATGATGCTTTGCCACTACAAGAAATTGCCATGAACACATACTGAGTAGCTCATAGAGTTTCCAATTAATTTAACAGACACATATTTGTGAGTACCTAAAGAAAACCCCTCCAGATATGTCCTGAACATGTAAACTCAGGATTTAAACTAAGGACACTGGAAAGGTAAAGCAGAAGCACTAAGCTAAAATACCTTTAACAATTACATTTTTATGCATTTATTAAAAGATCAAATTATTTTATACTGATCATATTTTTTTGAAATTGACGTAATCTTTTTTTTCCCCCCTTTAGAGAGTCGAATAATGAAAAGCTTCCAGTTGTTTGCACTTCAGTAACTCTACCATGTATAACAGTGGAAGCAATTCCATTATATGTTCATGCAGGTAAAGCATTCGTTTAGTAATATTGTTTAGTTATATACAATTTATTTTTTACTTTTGTCATAATTTAATCAGTTATAGTTTTTTTAACATGCTGCATACTAAAAAGTTAACTTTAAAATGTATAGGCAAGCTTGGATACAACTTGTGAATGTATTAATGATTTCTCTTTGGCAAGAAATTGAAAAACATCCTCTTGCTCCAACAGTTTTATACAATTTAAACCCATTTATAAATTAGCTGTCACACAAAAGATCAGTGACACAGTGGTAAAATTTAGATCTCGGTACTGTGGCAGAATCAAAACTAAGCCTTACTCTTTTATGGAGTATATTTATATACTAATATAATTTAAATTCAATTGAATAATCTAAGTACAGTTGAAAATGAAATTTAAAAAATAACTGTTGGAAAAGTATCCCAGGTAGCCTTAAGGCAAAAAGTGTCTATTTTGAAGAACCTATATTATAAAACAGTTGTGTTATTTCATAGTTTTGATGTCTTTACTATTGTAAAATATAGACGATAATAAAAAGAAAAGAAACCCATTCTATAAGCAAATGTGTCTAACATTTTGACAAGTCCTATACTCAGTACAATGAAATTTTTACTTTCATATCTCTGAAAGATTAGTGAACGTAGTAAAATACTATCAATAGACCAAAAAAAGGCAATAGATACAAACAACATTGAGGTGATTGCAGTATGTAAACCATATATCTAGTTTGGTCTCATTACTCCAGAGTTTAGATTTGTTTTGGCAATTCTAAAACATTTATTGTCATCCAGCTATTTTCTTGTAATATTGTGTCTGTGTTTTAAATTGTTTTGTTACATAAGTCTGTGGTGTTTTAATCTGTGCTGATAGGCAGATAGCAGTATGACAGAATTATGTAATAAAAAGCAAAATTCCTCTTTCAAAAGACAACAGATATCCAAATATATTTTTATTTGTGGTGCCAGAGAGTTGGTGTTGGTGTTGCAAGTATGAATTTAACCATACTCTGTACATGGGACAATAATACTACTATTGCTACTAATGCTAAAACATTAATCATACTGTTATGATTGATAGTTATTGAAATATTAAATTGCACAATGTGAACCTTACAATGTTATCCAAATTTTTCCACTTTTGACCTAATTGACTGTAGAACATTCCCTAGTATTCTTTAAAATTTGAAACAAACTTGTTGTTATTCAGCACAATGGTTTCTGTTTTTCTAATGGTGGGGTAATCAAGTAAATAACTAAAAATCTAAGAATCCTGTAGATCACTGAGTGTTTATCAATAACTGTGTCCTCTTGAAAAGATTTCTGCTTCACTTTTAATGTGATTTTGGATAGATGGCTGAAATTGTTTACTAAGGATTTCACTAGTAAGCGCTGTTCATTCAGATTGACGAAAAGAGCGTAATGTTTGCTTTTTAATTCAGTCATACATACTAGATCATTCACTATGCACACTAAACAGATTTCAAAAACGAGTCCATGTTCTGTTCAACACTACTATTATTATTAAATACCAATATCGATAAGGCATTGATCTAAATATGTAAAGAATCATAAAATCTGAAATAGTTGGAATGCTTTGTTACTGAAATGCATTTATAACTAATCAACTGATCCATGTATTTTCTTAACTGCTTAAACCAACATAAGTCACTGAGGGACATAATTAACATATTCATTTCGCTGTATTTTGAAGATTTGCCATCCTTTGGTCGAGTGCGGGAATCCCTGCCTGTAAAGTATCTTATCCAGAATCGAACCAGCCAAGTGCAGGATGTGGAGATGTCTGTAGAGCCTAGTGATGCTTTCATGTTTTCTGGTCTAAAGCAGGTACAATTCATAATAAGTGCTTCTGTTTTAGAATATTTTTCCTGCTCCAGTTTTTTATGTATTATCTGTCCTAAGTTTATCTATAGTATGTCTATGGGTAACATTAACAAGAGTTCTTGTATCAGTGTATTTCTGCATACCACTGATTGCTTCAATCCTTCACACATTGGAGAAGTGTTGGCGAAAATGATCTTGATCAGAAAAAAATTTCAAAAATATTTATTCAATAATAACTACTTAAAATACTTGTCATAAATGTTAGTCATCACACCATAATATTGCATGTAGTATGATTGCATTTATACAGTGGAATGAATTGCGTTGTTGTTTTAAACATCATAACTAATATTTAAAAAAAAAAAACAAAAGTGGGAGGTGAATGTACTGCTATGTATCATTGAGACTGAAGGAATAGAATATTTACCATGTTTTGATCAGAGAATCCAGGTTTGGGCTGTTACTTGAACCAATAATAAAGATTTGAATGCTTCATATATGTGGATCCACACATATGTCCCTCTATATACTACATTACAGTAGCAATGAGACTGTTAGCATGCTGTTTTGATAATAATTTATCAAAATGAAAATACAGTTTCATGGCAGATAAATTAGTTTTTTTGCTTTTTTTAAATTCAGCTGTATTGTCCTCTGCATCATCTGCCCCTATTGCACTGTCCATTTCCTCTTTTCTATTAGCATTATTTTATTTATACAGTACTAGCATTATTCCTTGTAAGCCAAAAGATTTTTTTTAAAAAGGGTTCAATTATAAATTGTTCTAAGTGTTCCTATAATGAAGTGCAGTCATTTTTAGACATAAATCTGAATAATTTGAAACTGTGTTCTTTACAGTCCATTGCTGTCTTGTCTTTGAAACTGATTTTGTGAAAACAGCAAATCACACCTTTCTTTAAATGTGTCTGATGATGTCACTTCCATCCATCCATCCATGTTCCAACCCGCTGAATCCGAACACAGGGTCACGGGGGTCTGCTGGAGCCAATCCCAGCCAACACAGGGCACAAGGCAGGAAACCAATCCCAGGCAGGGTGCCAACCCACCGCAGGACACACACAAACACACCCACACACCAAGTACACACTAGGGCCAATTTAGAATCGCCAATCCACCTAACCTGCATGTCTTTGGACTGTGGGAGGAAACCGGAGCGCCCGGAGGAAACCCACGCAGACACGGGGAGAACATGCAAACTCCACGCAGGGTGGACCCGGGAAGCGAACCCGGGTCTCCTAACTGCGAGGCAGCAGTGCTACCACTGTGCCACCGTGCCGCCTGATATCACTTCCCCTATTCATATTTCCATGTAATAGGCAAACAGGGTTTAAAACTTCATTTTAAACCATAAAAGTACAATACAAATATTACCCATAGCATTAACTTTTTTTTTTATATACAGTATATAATTTTCGTATGGTAATGAATAATACTCACCTGCCACATGACTCTTTTTTTCACATGTGTCCTACTTCATTTGATTAGGTTCTAGACGAAAGGCAGTATTGTTTACAAACACAGATGTAGGTTTTTTTTTTTTTTGGGTTTCTTGGTTGTTTTTTTTGTTTTGTTTTCTGTGATGAAGCTGGAGAAGTCAGTGTGATGTTCCTATTATCATCACATGAGATGCAGAAATTATTTATTTTTACGTGAAAAGCAGCTTAGTACACCTGGCTGCTAGAATACTAACCATTTTTTTCTGTCTGGATAGTTAAACTGAATAATTAATTCAGGTCCAGAATTCATTACTTAATTATTGACATTCATATACAGTATCATAGATTACACAATTATGTTGATAAACTCTATCTAAAGTAAAGACAAGTTTAAGAAGTAATACTCCTGCCTTGAACTGTCAGGAGAATGTCTAAGTCATAAAACTATTTTCACATGCTACTTACAAAACAACTATGTTCTGTGTTCAAGTTCGGTATATTTCAAGTTCTTTCATTGTCATGTTTTACATTAGTTTTTGTGAAAAGTTGTATTGTTAAGTAAAGAATTATTTTAAGTAAAAAAAAAAAATAAAATAATAATAATGCACTTGTTAATGTAGGGACTACTCTGCATTGGTACATACGTGAAAGCAAAAGCCTTAAAACTTAATGAATACATTCAGATGGGGCCAGCAAAGTTTTTGATTTCAGAAAACACGCCATCTGTGTGAAAATATAAGTTCGTCTTGAAATATGACCGAACTTACCCTTTAATGCCCAAATAATTTAATATTGCTTCAGCATTTTATGCGTATCTTGAGTAAAGAAATTTAATCCAGTAGAAACCTTTTGTTTTTCTTCTTCTTCTTCATGGTTTCATCATACGTTGGATGAACTGAATGTATCTATTCTTTTTGCACACTAGATTGTGTATTATTTTAATGTGTAGCTTTCTAAGAGTAAGGTACAATTGTGACTTTTTTTTCTACTGTTTCTACAGGTTCGCATGCGTATCCTGCCCGGCAATGAACAAGAAATGCTATACAACTTTTACCCTCTAATGGCTGGCTATCAGGTCCTTCCATCGCTTAACATTAATCTTTTGCGTTTTCCAGGAGTTAGTAGTCAACTCCTGAGACGCTTCTTGCCAACACGTATATTTATCAAGGTAAATTTGTATAATATCCTTGCATTTTAAAATTGCTATTGTTGACTTTTAACTATGGTTCCTAAATTAACCTAGTTTAAATTTAAAAAATATAATACATTTATATTCTTTCAATCAATTTAGATTTGATTACAAATCACTATAGCTTTTAAAATTGGTAAAATTGCAAACTAATATACAGGGGTGAGCAAAAGTAGATTTACAGTTATTTGTATGGAAAAAGACATGCAGGTTATGATTATTACAATAGCTTTATTAACTGTGAAAAATGTCACAATGGCACAGTGCACTTGAGTACAATCTCGTAAGTGCTCATATTTCCTGCCTCGTGTACACACAACTGTAAACTTACTTTTTACCACCCCTGAATAATATTTGTGTGTGTGAGTGAGAAGGCATAGAAGAGAATGAAATCTATTACAGCCTTAGAAGATAATTAAATATTACATGTGTCAGAAGAGGACATAAAATTGATGTTTTTAAATAGCATTTTACAATATTGTGTACATAAAAATGGGCACAAATAGGCTTGTGATGGCTAAAATAGAGTCATAGACACCAGATTTCAACGCATGTAAAAAGTGAATCAATGATACACTATTGTTAGTTGTAAAGGGTCTAATGCTTATTGTAGTTCATATTTCTTAAAAATACAGTTCATAGTGGAGTGTTAAAATCTGTGTTGATGTATTCCAGCACACTTACAATCAGCTGAGCTGTCAGTGAATTCCTGGCCATTCACCCAATGCTTTTTAGCACTTCCATAATTTGTGTTCACCATCAGAAACAAATAAACTCTCACAAGGTAATCTTGAAACAGTAACTTAGTTAGTATCTGAGCTTGCGCAGAAAAATTCCTTTGCCTTTTAAGATCAACAATTCAGAAAATTTGTCAGTGCTTTTTAATGGGAGTTTTTAAAGTTTTGACAAATTGGTACAAAACTCTCTATTTTAGATATCTCAACATAAAATAAACTTATCCAACAAATTTTCTTGAAGAATAGGAGTACCAAATATCAATAAAAACAGTCCACCAGGGAGTGGAGTTGTTATAAGTGAATAATAGGCAGAGAGAGTTGATAATGACAAGAGAGAGTTGATAATGACAGTAAGTGCTTTTGCTTTTAAAGCAAATGCAGCTAAAATTTATCAGAAATCTTTTAAAAGAAAGAAGTGCTGCACATAAACCAAAATCCAAATAAAAAAATGTAAAGGTGACATAAATTGTAAAACTTTGTATTTCAACAATAGAGAGAGGATTTTAATTTAGATGAATGTTTATATTTATCAGGTACATTATATATTTCTGATTGTACAACAACAGTTTGTGTGTTCTTAAATATGATGCATTCAATAGTTGTCATCTTATCCATATTGGTTTTATCAGGAATTTTCAGTTAAAGTTCATTGGATTACACTTGTACATACAGTATGTAAATATATACACACGTTAAGATCCCTGTCCTAAAATGGTTGTTTGGTAAGATAGAATATCACAAGTACAGGTCACTTAGAATTTGACTTTTCAGATATCCATACATATGTACAGTTTTTTTTTTTTTTCATGCCAAATGGTCAGGAGGCTTTGGAAAGTAGTGTATTCTACCACCGAGTATCCTTGTATACTTGTCTAAGTACACCACAAAAGGAAAACTTAAACAAGAATCAAGTTTTGTTATCTGAAGCTCTACATTAAAATTGATGAATTAATTTAATTTTTTTAATTACATTTTTTTTAATTTCCCATATAATGATTATTACCTAAATATTTTTGTATTTTGAATTCTGTTGGCCTTTAAAATATTGCTTTATGTGACTAATGCACACTGCTTGGTCAAAATAAAATCACCACCAGGATTTAAATAAGCAAATAGGTAAGAGCCTTCCATTGGATATGTACTCCGTGATTAAAATATTTCAGCTGGCAACAAGTTATTTAACCCTAACTGACTGCAATGAGCAGCTTCTCATTTCTTTAACAACCATGTCAGGAGACATTTCTTGTGGTTATAGAAAAGACTTAAAAAGTCTACTCTGTTTCAGAAGAGTTGAATTATTGGCCTGCATCAAGCAAAAAAAACAACTAAGGAGGTTGCTGAAACTATTAAAATTGGGTTAAGAACTATCCAGCGCATTATTAAAACCTGGAAGGATAGTGGTGAACCATCATCTTTGAGGAAGAAATGTGGTCAGGGAAAAAAAATCTTGAATGATCATGATCAGAGATCACTTAAACATTTGGTGAAATCAAATAGTAAAAAATCACATGCACAATGACAAGAGATCTCAAGGTATTGGGACTAAACAGCTGTGTGGCCTTAAGAAAATCACTTATCAGTGAGGCTAATCAGTGAAAAAAAGGCTTAAATTTGCTAAGGAGCATAAGGATTGAACTCTGGAATAATGGAAAAGGGCATTTACACATGTAGAAGTTGTTCCAATTAAAGTTAGGGAAATTGCACCAGGCATAAAGGCATTTTATTTGATTTAAAAAAAACATTATGAATTCTGGAACCCTATAAGAAACAAGAATTGGTTGTACACTGGATCATGTAGTTATAATAAATAGTCTCTGTGATAAAGCTGGTAAAATCTGTGCAATGTTCATTTGATCATCACATAAGATGCGATAAGGACTACAAGATTGTCAGTAAGCAGGAGAGGAATTTAAATGGCTGATTTTTATGCTTCAATTTAAATCGTTTTTTACGTACATTGTCCAGCAATATATTTGTCCAAAATTGTAATGATAATGCTATTTTATGTTTAATCTGATTTAACTTTTTCCCCCCTTTCAATTGTAGCCTCAAGGACGGCAAGTTGATGATGCATCAATTGCAGCTGCTTAAAATATACAGTGAAGGAAATTACACAGCAGTCAAAAAATATTCCAAGCAGCAGTTTGTATTATTTATGGCCCTTTTATGAGTTTAAAATCATCATGAGAGCAAATGAAAAGTTGATTGACTTGAAGTGTTCAATGCTTTTTAGCAGCGTATCAAAATTTCTGCTACATTGTGATACGAGTGTTTTTTGTTTTTTTGTTCATTTGGCTCATGGAACACATACCATAGGTAATTGTAATACATATGAATATAATGACAATATTAAGGAGTAAGTGTTGACTTAAGTATCTTTTTTTTTTTTTTTTTTTATAATAGTTTTGGCAGTTAACATGATCATGTCAAGGCTGTACTAACTGAAAACAAATTTAATGCTGTAAGAACAGCAGAATCTATTAAATGTATACATCTATAATGATAGCTGTTTTAAAAAATGTAACAGTTGTGTTGAATGTTAAATGAATACTCTAAATAAAGGAGTTTTGTACTACTTATACTACAGGCAACACCTCCCTCTCTCTCATGTATAGTTTATCATTTTCTAATACTCATTATTAACACATGACATTTTAAACCATACGTTAGTATGGTACTTCCATAATTATATGTCCACTTTTCAAAAATTGTTTAGTTGGATATATTTTGGTGCAGTACACATAATTTGTGCTATTCAAAGTGTCTGTTTAATTTTATTTGTCATAGCCTATGTTTTGCACCTAAAAGAAAAAATTGAATCTGAAAGTTAAAATTGTTTAATAATCATTGTTAATTCATTTTAATCATACCACTTTCTGAAGCAAATTAGCATGTGTATGGTTTAAAGGGTTTTTCTATACTTTTAGAAATGAGAACCTGAGTCCATTTTGTCTTTGCATTGTACAGAAAAACTGAACATTAATATAAAAATGATTGATTATATATATTTTAATGTTATTATGTTTAATGATATTTTTTCTTTATTGTAAATTGTGTAAATTATTCCGTGACTACTTTGGTGCAGTTACAGCATTTTGCCATTAAACTTCATGCAAACTAAAGGTTGCCTTTATACTTCTTGTGTCCTTAGTCTGTAATACATGTAGTTTATTAATTGCTGTATTAAATAAACAAAAAGAACATGTAAAATAAACTTATAAGGGGGTACATATCCCATCTTGAAATTATTAACCTACCTTGAAAAAAGTGCATAAAAGATGGTATAAACTGCATCAGTATAGATGGCTATTGACAGCTTTCTTTTTATTAAACTGTATTCTTTTATCTGAGTCATTATTAAGTATAAGGGAAAGCAAACATCTTTGATGATCTAAGTAGCTCTGCATCATAACTTATAATCATACAGTTCCCACATGCTGTCCAGTGAAACATTTAGTCAAGAAGTTTTTAACTGCTCTTCCTCAGAGGTAATGGACCAGGAGGCTGTGCAGTAACCTAAGTCATCATCTAAAAATGTTCCACGCATGCATATGTTGTGAACAGCCTGGTTACTTAGGGTACCCATAAAAAGTGGCAGCCACATGTGGTCAGGCATTCTCTTTTTAGCAAGTGGCCCGTTGCACACCAGTTACAAAGTGTTGTATGATGGGCAACAGGACTTGCATGGTGAGACTGATCTCAATAAACAATATCCTAGGAAATGGTGACCCACACCATGCCACTACCATTTTGACATTGTACCTTTAGCCAATGTAATCAGAATAGTAATCCAGCAATTCAAGGCATGCCGCATATCTCTGTAGATGGAAGAAAGTATAGACATAGTTATTCTGCTAATCTGTTGCATGATCCACTAATCTTTATATTGTGGTGTTCCACTGATGCTCTTTGGATGTTTAACAACTGAAGTGAAGCCTAATTTGCAAACATAATTGTATTACTAAATCTGTGTAACCATGATTAAATGACAAAGATTTGATCTGTGTAACCTGACCACCTGTCACGACCACCACCATCATCCGGGGATTTCACCTCACTCACATTTTTGCAAAACTAAGAAGTGCACTGTCATGGCAATGTTGCTGTGCTCTTGCAACTTTTTAGATGTTATAAATTAGCCATAGTCCAGTCCTGTTTGGTGATGAACATCTTGTGACATGTCTGATTCATTCGCTTTGTGATGATTTTGATCATCATACAAATAAAACTTACTGAAATTCTAAGAGATGTTAATCTCAATGTCTCTGGTTTTATGCACATTGGAAAATTGTGTTTTGCTCATAGAATATGTTTTGGGATTAAATTAATATTGTTTTTCATTTCATCCACAATTCATTTTCCAGTCCGCTTATCTAGTTCAAGGTAATGAGGAGACCTTGGAGTTACCAGCTTTTGGTGAAGTACCAGTCCATAACAAGGCACACTTACTGATGTTCATCCATAATAGGTCAATTTAGAGTCTGTGATAATGTAGCACATACATCTTTCCATTGTGGAAGGAAAACCCACACAGGGTAGATCATCTGAACTCCACAAAGGCAGTGCCCATAATTTATTTTTGTATAGCTCAAAAAAAGTTCATGAAGAATGCAATGCATGTATAATTGACAGCCTTGGCTCTCTTAGATGAGAAAACACTCCCAAAAACATTGCAAAAAAGACTGGAAAAAAATCTTCAGAAGAGAGGCCCTGGCTTCCAGGTGGGTTGGATGTATAATAGGTGTCAACAAGTAGGGTAAATACAACACAAAAATCAGAATTGAAGTAGTCTGCTTCTCAAAGCTAGGTGGCCAATCTATAATTGACACCACAGAAATAAAATACAATAATACAATGTAATCTGTTTTTACACAGCGCTCCTACAACAACTCGTAAAGCAAAATGCAAGAATAGGTTATACCAATCACTAAATTCAGAACTAGCACATCTAAAGATACACAGAAAGCAAAGTAGAAACTGATTAACATAAGTGGAAGCCAACAATGTCTGTCCAATTAATCGTAGAACTATGGCCAGTTGACAGTGGAGGAGATGAAATTGTAAGAAAGAGAGTCCAGGACAAAGACGGTGCCTTGGATACCTCTGTCAACTAGCCACCTACCCCTTCCTGGGCATTCTACAGCAGAATCAGTGCTGGGATGTCCAGTCTGATGAAAGGGGCATTTTATCCGATGATTCCAGTGCACCTTTATCTAAGACAACCTTTCCATAGGCAGTAGGGCAGTGGCACCAAATTCTGCTAATACACCCTAGTGCCACCCTATTGCGGATAATACAGTCAGCATGAGACAATTTTAATGTTAACAGTCACTTTGCTGTGATAAGCCAGTGGAATGGAATAACCACAAATGTCCATGTTTATATTAACAAGACCCCAAAATTTTTGAGGAGACAGCAGGTACAAAATAATTGTGCTTATTTTAAATAATAGAGTAGGGGAGGATTCACAGGAGAAGGTACAAAGCAACCAAGTAAGGTCCCCTCTAGTCCTTTCCATACTAGAGTTCAGTGCTGTGATGAGTATCTGCCCCTTCCTAATAACCCATTTTTGCACCTGCATCTGAGCAGGTAGTTGCTACACATGTAATGACAAGATTGTTGTTGCAATGAATATTAAAGACCATATGACAAACTGAGGGTTCAGCCAATCACCACGTATAGCACTATCATGTATGTCAAAGCTGCTTTGCCACAAAATAAATGAATCATGCTTGACCCATGCCACAGAGACACAACATTTGTCAGTCTCATCATCACAGATGACTTGGGTGTTAATGGAAGGTCATTGTACACGGTTAACAAAAGCAGCTTAATTCTTGCTAGATGCCCTTATTGCAATATGAGTGTAGTTGCCTTTTTATGTTGAAATAAACATGTTTTTATACACTTAAACCATACCAAAATTGAATTTAACACATCAGTGGTTGGTTAATGGCTTCTGTAGAGCAGACATGATGGAGTGAAGCTTGGCTGAGATATTCCTGACCTGTCAGCCAGTTCCCTGAGAACAGTAGAACAATCTAGACGAGAACAGGCCATTCAGCCCAACAAAGCTCGCCAGTTCTATCCACTTAATTCTTCTAACATCAAGTCAAGTTTTGAAAGTCCCTAAAGTCTTACTGTCTACCACATTACTTGGTAGCTTATTCCAAATGTCTAGTTCTCTGTATAAAGAAAAACTTATTAATCTTTCTGTGAAATTTACCCATGACAAGTTTCCAACTGTGTCCCATGTTCTTCATGAACTCATTTTAAAATAACAGTCTTGATCCACTGTACTAATACCCTTCATAATTTTAAACACTGTTTATCCTGTTTTGCTTAAGCTGAAAAGGTTCAGCTCTTTTAATCTTCCTTCATACTGTAAGTCATCTCCTGTTGCCCTGGAATCAGCCTAGTCATCACTTTTGAGATGTAATGTTTGTCACATCAACAGACATTCTAATAACGGTTTCGGTGGTAATGATTTATTATGTGAGTATGTCATAATTTAGCATTTGCATACTTGATCGAGGGTGTCGTCATTCTCCAGGTTCTTTAAAATGTTGCATACACATGGGTCACAGCTACCATAAGTATATTCACATTCTCCCATCAAGTTCTCTTGTATACTAATCCTGACTTTTGTGTGGAAAGCTGCATACGCACATTTCATGCCTCTTATTGTACATACTCTAGTTTTATAAATCTGACCTCTGGAGAGCAGCAGTACAGAAATCATGAGTTAGCTGAAAACACATAAGCCACATACAAGAGTCGACAATATATTTTTCCCTGAGGCAGATCAGGTACTTTGGCATGAGGGGGACACTTCTGTATGTGTTCTTTCAGTCTGGGTTGTTTATTGTTGTCTTTATCACAGTGGCATTTTGGGGCAGTAGATGAAGAACAGGGAATGCCAGCAGTCTGGCAAATGAATTTAAATATTACAGCCCAACAAGTTTGTCTATCCTATTCACCTAGATTGTCTAAAATAATCTTGAGATTTAAAGGACCTTAAAGTTCTACTACACACTACCTGATAATTTATTCCTTGTGTATGTGGTTCTTTCTATGAAACCAGGAGAGCTGGCTCTGATCTGAACACTAAGGTGTAGTCTCTGGGGTAGTAGCAAAAAGACAGATGTTGGCTGAGGTGCTGGGCATCATCAATACAATACCTCCTGCCCAAAGTCCACCTGCTGGGCACCTTTAACACAAGGCTTACTCCACCATGATGTACTAGGCAGCCCTATTTTAGGCCATTCTTAACAAGTTGCAATTTGATATTACAACATATCCTGTGACTGGGTCATGTTTTCTCTAAGAACTTAATATATTACATAGATTATCGTATGAACTAGGCATTAAGGAGGTTAATGAGTATATTTACAAAGCCTTGATACACATTTTTCAAAAATCACAAAGCACTTGACAGCTATATAAAAAGCTGACCAGTCTTGTCGATGAAAAGGAGATTAAGAGGGGACCTGACTGACGTGTTTCAGATTATGAACAGAATAAGCAGCGTGGATCCCATCTTTTACTTTAACAGAGCAACAACAATGTTTATTTTCATAGCACATTTTCATACAACAATGTAACTCAAAGTGCTTTGCAGAATAACAAAATGAAAGTTACAAGAAGAGGAAACCAATTAAGATTAAAATATAATATTAAAGAAATAAATAACAACCAAGCAAGGTAAGGTTAGATGGCCGTAAGGACAGAAAAAAGAAAATATCTCTATTATATAAAAAAATCTTGGAAGGAGATAAGACATGATTTTCTCAGAGAGACACTTTCTCGTCCCATGAGACAAAACTGTGCCAAGAGATTTAACCACCCGCGGGGCCGGAAATAAAAGGCAAAGAGTAGATGACAAACTAGAACGTCGTAAAGAATTCAAAAACGTTGGCACAATACACATACAGAGCAGGATAGAGATAGTGGAAGTACGAAAATTCAAAAGCCTCAAAAAATGATAGTAAAGATCGCATTAGCGCAAACAAACGGAAATTATTACTCGGTGAAATAACAGAACAGCAAAAAGAGATCAAATATATTGTTTATATTAGTCAGAGACGTGTAGGTCATCTAATTCATGTTGCCATCAGGGAAAAGTAGTGTTTCTTCCCAATGAAGAGGTGTATCCACGAGAATCAAAAGATTTGTTGTTTGGTAAAAGTGAAATCCCACTAAAGAAAATTTCAAGCCCCGTG
Organism: Erpetoichthys calabaricus; assembly: GCF_900747795.2. NCBI lineage: Eukaryota > Metazoa > Chordata > Cladistia > Polypteriformes > Polypteridae > Erpetoichthys > Erpetoichthys calabaricus. The sequence continues at coordinate 145,363,225 of NC_041398.2, read as the reverse complement.
AGAAAAGAGCTTATGCAAAGAGATTTGGGAAAGTCCTGCCCATATAACCATACACACGGTTCAAGCATTTCTCATTTGTGTGAATGCTATTGTTATACACATTTCTTGTAGACAGAAAGAAACGATATTCACTCATGGGCAGTTATACGTTGCGTTGTCACAAAGTAATTCCAAACACGGAATCAAAATTCAATGCGATATTGATGAAAAGGTGAAAGCGAAAAGATATCAAATATATGGAAATAGGTGATATGACAAAAGTATGTAGATACTGTTTGGCTTTAAACTTTAAGTCAGAGATTTGTAGATTGTCTAACTCGTGTTGCCATCAGGGAAAAATAGTGTTTCTTCCCAATGAAGAGGCCTATCCGCGAGAATTAAAAGTTTTGTTGTTTGGTGAAAGGGACATTCACATACGCGAGTGGCAGAGATGCTAGTGTATAGCGCAGGTTTCAGGGTTGGCGTGTGAAGCAAGCAGGAGGCAAAGCCTCCTAGTAGAAAAAAACTAAATCTGCAGGGGTTCCAAGGCTAAAAGTCCACCCAGCCCCCACTGGGCAATCTACCTAACATAAATATTCCTAAATCAAGTCTCATCGTTTTCATGATAGGATTTGATGAAGTTGGTCTTGTGAGCAGCTGAGACACCCACCTTCATTCCATCATCACAGGTGGCTGCATAGTACCTTGATCAGGGGGTGGTGGTGCAGACCTCTACCACAGAAGAACCAGAAAAGACCGCAGAGAATGGTGGGGATTAGTACAGGCAATATATTTTTTTTTTAATTTTTTAAATTTATGGAAAACACTTAACTTTGGAACACAGTTTTGTATGGCAACAGCATTTATTTATATAGCACATTTTCATACAAATGATATAACTCAAAGTGCTCTACAAAATTAAGAAGAAAAAAGAAAAAATATAAAAATAAGATTAGGTAATACTAAGTAAGGTCCAATGGCCTGGGAGGACAGAAAAAAAAAACAAAATCTGCAGGGGTTCCAAGGCCATGAGAAAGCCTCCACTGGGCATTCTACCTAACATAAATGATCTCAATCAGTCCTCATGGTTTTCAGGGTTCACGTGGAAGAATTTGATGATGATGGTCATGTGGACCTCTGGCCTTCAATCCATCAATGTAGGGACAGCACGGTGCTCTGATCGGGTGGTGGTGGCACACATCGCCACCACAGAAAACCAGAAAAAGAACAGCAGAGAAAGTAGGCACTACAGAGCCATGATAAAAATGATAATTCAATGCATATACAGTACATCAGGGTTATACTAAAATGAAGCTATAAGAAAGCCATATTAAAATAATGAGTTCTTAGTAGTTTTTTTAAAATGTTCCACTGTATTAGCCTGGCGAATTTTTATCGGTAAGCTATTCCAGACTTTAGGTGCATAACAGCAGAAGGCCGCCTCACCACTTCTTTTAAGTTTAGCTCTTGGAATTCTAAGCAGACACTCATTTGAAGATCTAAGGTTACGATTTTGGAATGTAAGGTGAGAGGCATTCCGAGAGAGCCAGCTATCCTTCTTCAGCAACCATTTACAGCCACTAAGTCATGTGAGGATCATCTGGGCATTCTTTTAAGTTGGGTTACAGTGAGCTGGATGTTATACAGTATATACTGTAGCAGGCAGTTGATGACTAAGGTAAAGATTAGAGCTTTTAGTTGAACATTGTTTTCCCAGAAAAAATACTTTTTCCTTTTTAAAAGATTAATATTTTAGCAGGTGCAGTTATATCGAAACAACCTGAAAGTGTAGTTAAAATGTAACAAGCCCATTTATCAGAAACTCAGTTCTCCACATAAACAAATGCTCTACTGTTACCTTCTCATCAAGGTCAGAGGCTTCTTGCAAATCACTCTTCACGGCTTACAGTACATGTAAGTCACTGTTCTAGTTTTGGCTGCCATCCATCTCCAAGGTTTCACAAACTCTAACTGTCGACAGTCACATTCATCTTTAAAAAAAAAAACTTTTAAAACTTGATTTTTAAAGTACTGTACTATAGTTCCTGCTGTGGACTGAGCACATTCATAAATGAATGGATGAAGAAGCTCTCCACCAAACCTTCTTGGTGAAGCCCACAATCAAACCTAAGATATGCCCTTTAGTCTTAGAGTTTGATTGTTTGTAGTGTTACGGTGTCTTTTTTTGTACACTGGTGACCAGAAATGCCCAATAGTATCCAAATGCAGTTTCACTAAGACAGAGAAGCATTTGTACATAAGGTCTCTTGGGGGATGTGTGTTTTTTCACACAATAAAGAGTAAGGTAGGTCAAACATAACTAACTGAGGAAAAAACAAAACCTGAGATGGACTGACCACTTCAGTGAGGTGCTCAATTAACAATACCCACCACACTGATAGACTTTAGCCAGTGGCTGACAGTAGACCATTTGGACATTAACATCAAGGATGTGTCGCTTAGGCTTTCAAAAACTTAAAAAAAAACGATGAGATCACCACTGAAATGTTAGACTATGGCTGTGATATAATTGTGATCGAGTTTACCTACCAGGCCAACTTGATTTAGTGGGCAGGAGAAGTGGAATAACTGTGCAGCTGCCAAACAAATGTAACCTCGGCCACTGTAATAACTGAAGAGATTATCATGCTGTTGTCTATACCTGGTAAGGTGTTGTGCAGTGCATTCCTTGCTTGGCTGAAGACAAGAGTGTACTGCACTCTGAGTGTGGAATAAGATGGATAATGTGAAGGAAGATTGTTCTGTGAGTGGATCCTCAGTGTGTGAATCTTTTTTGACTAGTGTATTGAATATAAAATTTTCCTTGTCAACTATACTGATTTGAAAAAGGCATTTGACAGTATTTATCAGGAGTCAATCTTGAAAGTAATGGAGATGTAGAGACTACTAGATAAGTAGAGTACTGTATATCAAAATCTTTAAATTTCAATACCATAACTCCTACTGTTGTATCAAAAACAATGATACCATTGACACCTTTCATATTATAACAGGTGTATAGCAAGGAAGAATCCTCTCCCATGTATATTCTTTACCTCCATTATTTCATTGTTAAATTAATTATAAGTGACTCCCAACATTTGGGGGTGAAGTTGACTTGAGGGTGTAGATTTTGCTGATAGTACTGTATACTGCAAGCAATCGAGGAAGTTACCTTTTGAAGGAAGGAGAGATAGAACAGAACAAGAAGGTAAAATTGCATCTGTCTTCCAGTGGATCTGCTCAATATCTTCTTCTTTTGGCTGCTCCAGTTAGGGGTTGTCACAGCAGATCTTCTTCCATATCTTTCTGTCCTCTACATCTTGCTCTGTCACACCCATCACCTGCATGTCCTCTCTCACCACATCCATAAACCTTCTCTTAGGCCTTCCTCTTTTCCTCTTGCCCGGTAGCTCGATCTTTAACATCCTTTTCCCAATATACTCAGCATCTCTCCTCGGCACATGTCCAAACCAATGCAATTTGACCATTCAATCTGATCCAACCTGAGCCGACCCTCTAATGTACTCATTTCTAATCCTGTCCATCCCCGTCACACCCAATGCAAATTGTAACATCTTTAACTCCATCTCCAGCTCTGTCTTCTGCTTTCTGGTCAGTGCCACCATCTCATACATACACACATGTATTCTGTCTTGTTCCTACTGACCTCCATTCCTCTCCTCTCCAGAGCATATCTCCACCTCTCCAGGGTCTTCACAACCTGCTCCCTACTCTCGCTACAGATCACAATGTCATCAGCAAACATCATAGTCCACGGTAACTCCTGTCTAATCTTGTCTGTCTCACTATTGTAAATAAGAAAGGACTCGGAGCCGATTCCTGATGTAATCCCACCTCCGCCTTGAATGCATCCATCACTCCCACTGCAGACCTCACCACAGTCACACTTCCCTCGTACATATCCTGTACAACTCTTACGTACTTCTCTGCCACTCCCGACTTCCTCATACAATACCACAACTCTTGAGGCACCATGTCATAGGCTTTCTCCAGGTCCACAAAGACGCAATGCAACTAACTCTCTGGCCCTCTCGAAACTTCTCCATCAACACCCTCAGAGCAAACATTGCATCTGTGGTGCTCTTTCTTGGCATGCAATTTGTGCTTATGAGATATAGATCTGAATATTGAAAACCTCTACTATGTTGGATGTGTAATTTGGAGGTAACAATAGTAAAGTATTTTGGTACGTTTTCCACATTAAAATATAGAATCTATCTTAGAAGAATAAAAGGGTTAATAAATGTCAGAAACCTTTTCAGGCATATCAGAAAACCAGATAAACATCAAGTGAAAACCAAAGACAAGAATAAATACTGTATGAGCTTCTGCCTTTATTCTTTGATCATTTTGTAACAGACTGCTGCGATAAAAGCTCCCTGTTCAGTTCTTTAATTAATATGTTTGACTTCTGCCACAGATGTCTTCCACAGATGATGCTTTTGCACAATCCGCAGTGTCAAATACAAAGACCATGTCACCAACAAAAGTCCAAATTCAAGACATAGTGACAAGGAGAATACACTAAAATTTTTCATTGTAATTTTACAGTAAAATACTGGCAGCTGAGTTGCCAGCCACTTACTGTACTTTTACAGTGAAGCTGCTATAGTTAACATTTACAGTATTACACTAATTTCATAATACAGTACACTGTAAAAAAAAAACGTAAATTTTACGGTAAAAAACTGGCAGCTGCAGTCGCCAGGAATTTACCGTAAAAATTACATTGGAAATGTTTTTTGAATAACAGTACAGATTCATGTGGACCGTAAATTTTATGATGAAAAAATGAGATTTTAACAAAATTTTTATGTTAAAATAATCAGTCTTGCATTACAAATTACAGTATAATCTGTTCTGAGCTATATATTGTACTGCAAAAGCATGCATTAACATCACTTTCTTGTAAAGATAACAGTAATTCTTTATGAATTTTAGTAATATTAATATAATATAGTAATAATATATATTATATTGTTATATTATAATATAATATAGTAATAAATGATCAATTTGCAAAATTATTAGTTTGTCTAATAAAGTTCTGAGTTAGGTCTTGCAAATTACAATATAATCTCAATTGAGCTGTATGTTCTTATAAAAAACAGCTAGAGAATTCTTTCATTAAGAAAAACAGTACAATGCTCTATGAATTACAGTAATATTTTATTGATTTGCAAATTTTACAGCAAAAGATGGTTTACAAAATATCTGTGATTGTAAGTCACCAAACCCAGCCCAGCTTTGGACTGGCATGAGGTATACCTGTGTTATTGGCACATTCTCAATCATTCTTACAGTAGATGCTGCGGCTGTGTTCATGTGATGTGTTTCAGTCAACTTGTCATATGGGTTGAACACATATATTCTTGTAATATCTTTAATCTTTATGCCCACCATAATACATTGGAACTGCGGTGGGTTGGCACCCTGCCCGGGATTGGTTCCTGCCTTGTGCCCTGTGTTGGCTGGGATTGGCTCCAGCAGACCCCGTGACCCTGTGTTCGGATTCAGCTGGTTGGAAAATGGATGGATAATACACTGGAAGTACTTTTGTATGAAAACACAAAAGTGTGGTCATTTTGAATTTGTCCCCTCTATCAAATTTTTTTCTCCCATCTAACTTTTTTCACTTCCTATCACTTAACAGGCTTTGTGGTTTACTGAAATAATAATTAAAAAAAATAACTATTTAAAAAAACAATGTTTACATTTTCTGAACTGAAACATTAATTTAAATGACAATTACAATGTTCTTTAAATGTAAAATTACACAAAGAGTTTGAAGTGCTTCTCTGACAAAAAATGTGAAAAAATAACAAATATGTCAACATGTCAGTTTCAGTCATTTTACAGCACGTCTGGTCTTTAAGGCACATTCAATGTGTGGCAGTCTCTCGCAACTGGAACTGGCCAGTGATGTCATTGACCAAGATGATAAGGCACCTGATGTAAACAAACAAACAAAAAAAAAGTTATAATTTAACAGTATACATATAATTTAAGATAGTTTTCCAGAAGACAACTGTACCTAGATTATATTAATTAATGTTATTCATTTGAAGCCAACACATTTTTAATAACAATACGTGTTCACTAATAATCTTAAGAACTCCTTTTGTTTGAATTCACCCAAGTCTCTATGTTACACTCTTATACACATATAGGACCTCACACAAAAAAACTTGAATGTAACACAGTTATAAATATCTCTTTGTGTTAATATGACGGAAATAACTTGCTTTTAAGAAACAGTATATGCAGCACTTAACAGAAAAGTTCAAGTAAATATTTAGATCTCATAAATAATCCTGGTAACAACTAAACTCAATTTGAAACCGCCACCTTATCGTGGTGGAGGGGTTTGCGTGTCCCAATGATCCTAGGAGCTCTGTTGTCCGGGGCTTTATGCCCCTGGTAGGGCCACCCAAGGCAAACTAGTCCTAGGTGAGGGATGAGACAAAGAGCGGTTAAACAAACCTCCTATGAAGTAAAACAATTTTGGACGGCGTTTTCCTTCGCCCGGACGCGGGTCACCGGGGCCCCACTCTGGAGCCAGGCCTGGAGGTGGGGCTCGATGGCGAGCGCCTGGTGGCCGGGCCTGCACCCATGGGGCTCGGCCGGGCACAGCCCGAAGAGGCAACGTGGGTCCCCCTTCCCATGGGCTCACCACCTATGGGAGGGGCCAAGGAGGTCGGGTGCAGTGTGAGTTGGGTGGTGGCCGAAGGCGGGGACCTTGGCGGTCCGATCCTCGGCTACAGAAGCTGGCTCTTGGGACGTGGAATGTCACCTCTCTGAAGGGGAAGGAGCCTGAGCTAGTGTGCGAAGTTGAGAGGTTCCGGCTAGATATAGTCGGACTCACCTCGACGCACAGCTTGGACTCTGGAACCAATCTCCTTGAGAGGGGCTGGATTCTGTACCACTCGGGAGTTGCCCCCGGTGAGAGGCACCGAGCGGGTGTGGGTATACTTATTGCCCCCCGACTTGGAGCCTGTACATTGGGGTTTACCCCGGTGGACGAGAGGGTAGCCTCCCTTTGCCTTCGGGTGGGGGGATGGGTCCTAACTGTTGTTTGTGCGTATGCACCGAACAGCAGTTCGGAGTACCCACCCTTTTTGGAGTCCCTGGAGGGGGTGCTACAGGGCATACCTTCTGGGGACTCCCTCGTTCTGCTGGGAGACTTCAATGCTCACGTGGGCAATGACAGTGAGACCTGGAAGGGCGTGATTGGGAGGAATGGCCCCCCACGATCTGAACCCGAGTGGTGTTTTGTTATTGGACTTCTGTGCTCGTCACGGATTGTCCATAACGAACACCATGTTCAAGCATAGGGGTGTTCATATGTGCACTTGGCACCAGGACACCCTAGGCCTCAGTTCGATGATCGACTTTGTGGTCGTGTCGTCGGACTTGCGGCCACATGTCTTGGACACTCAGGTGAAGAGAGGGGCGGAGCTGTCAACTGATCACCACCTGGTGGTGAGTTGGCTTCGATGGTGGGGGAGGATGCTGGTCAGGCGTGGTAGGCCCAAACGTGTTGTGAGGGTCTGCTGGGAACGTCTGGCAGAGCCCCCTGTCAGAAGTAGCTTCAACTCCCACCTCCGGCAGAACTTCGACCACATCCCGAGGGAGGTGGGGGACATTGAGTCCGAATGGGCCATGTTCCGTGCCTCTATTGTTGAGGCAGCTGACCGGAGCTCTGGCCGTAAGGTGGTCGGTGCCTGTCGTGGCGGCAATCCCCGAACCCGTTGGTGGACACCGGCGGTGAAGGATGCCGTCAAGCTGAAGAAGGAGTCCTACAGGACCCTTTTGTCCTGTGGGACCCTGAAGGCAGCTGATAGGTACCGGCAGGCCAAGCGGAATGCGGCTTTGGTGGTTGCTGAGGCAAAAACTCGGGCGTGGGAGGAGTTTGGGGAGGCCATGGACAACGACTTTCGGACGGCTTCGAGGAGATTCTGGTCCACCATCCGGCATCTCAGGAAGGGGAAGCAGTGCAGTGTCAACACTGTATATGGTGGGGATGGTGCGCTGCTGACCTCGACTCGGGACGTTGTGGGTCGGTGGGGGGAATACTTCGAAGACCTCCTCAATCCCATTAACATGCCTTCCAATGAGGAAGCAGAGCCTGGGGACTCAGAGGTGGGCTCCCCCATCTCTGGGACTGAGGTCACCGAGGTGGTCAAAAAACTCCTTGGTGGCAGGGCCCCGGGGGTGGATGAGATACGCCCGGAGTTCCTCAAGGCTCTGGATGTTGTAGGACTGTCTTGGCTGACACGCCTCTGCAACATCGCATGGACATCAGGGACAGTGCCTCTGGATTGGCAGACCGGGGTGGTGGTCCCCCTCTTTAAGAAGGGGGATCGGAGGGTGTGTTCCAACTACAGAGGGATCACACTCCTCAGCCTCCCTGGAAAAGTCTATTCAGGGGTCCTGGAGAGGAGGGTCCGTCGGATAGTCGAGCCTCGGATCCAGGAGGAACAGTGTGGTTTTCGTCCTGGTCGCGGAACAGTGGACCAGCTCTATACCCTTAGCAGGGTCCTGGAGGGTGCATGGAAGTTTGCCCAACCAGTCTACATGTGTTTTGTGGACTTGGAAAAGGCATTCGACCGTGTCCCTCGGGGAATCCTGTGGGGGGTACTCCGAGAGTATGGGGTACCGGCCCCCCTGATAAGGGCTGTTCAGTCCCTGTACGATCGGTGCCAGAGCTTGGTCCGCATTGCCAGCAGTAAGTCGAACCCGTTTCCAGTGAGAGTTGGACTCCGCCAGGGCTTCCCTTTGTCACCGATTCTGTTCATAACTTTTATGGACAGAATTTCTAGGCACAGCCAGGGCGTTGAGGGGGTCCGGTTTGGTGGGCTCAGGATTGAGTCACTGCTTTTTGCAGATGATGTTGTCCTGTTTGCTTCATCAGGCCGTGATCTTCAGCTCTCTCTGGATCGGTTCGCAGCCGAGTGTGAAGCGGCTGGGATGAGAATCAGCACCTCCAAATCCGAGACCATGGTCCTCAGCCGGAAAAGGGTGGAGTGCCCTCTCAGGGTTGGTAGTGAGATCCTGCCCCAAGTGGAGGAGTTCAAGTATCTTGGGGTCTTGTTCACGAGTGAGGGAAGAATGGAGCGTGAGATCGACAGGCGGATCGGTGCGGCATCCGCAGTAATGCGGGCGCTGCATCGGTCTGTCGTGGTGAAAAAGGAGCTGAGCCGCAAGGCGAAGCTCTCAATTTACCAGTCGATCTATGTTCCTACCCTCACCTATTATCATGAGCTATGGGTAGTGACCGAAAGAACGAGATCGCGAATACAAGCGGCTGAAATGAGTTTCCTCCGCAGGGTGTCTGGGCTTTCCCTTAAAGATAGGGTGAGAAGCTCAGTCATCCGGGAGGGGCTCAGAGTACAGCCGCTGTTCCTCCGCATCGAGAGGAGTCAGATGAGGTGGCTCGGGCATCTGATCAGGATGCCTCCTGGACGCCTCCTTGGTGAGGTGTTCCGGGCACGTCTAACCAGGAGGAGGCCCCGGGGAAGACCCAGGACACGTTGGAGGGACTATGTCTCTCGACTGGCCTGGGAACGCCTTGGGATTCTCCCGGAAGAGCTAGAAGAAGTGGCCGGGGAGAGGGAAGTCTGGGCATCTCTGCTCAAGCTGCTGCCCCGCGACCCGACCTCGGATAACCGGGAGACGATGGATGGATGGATGGATGGGTGTGAGTGTGTATGTCTGAAATATTTCCTACAGTATGCCTCATCTATTGAGATGCTATGTGTATGATTTTAATTCTCAATTATCCAGGTTAATTATAAATATATAGATTTTCCTAGTATTTGCCTTTGTGTATGTACAAAATAATTTGTAGTCACAAATTTGTGAATAAGCCCCAGTTTTCACCCAACAGTCTTTAAAAGGGGGCAGTAATACATTGTACTTACACCTATTTCCATTCAAAATTTGCAAGGTCAGAAATTAATGTGCATACTCTGGGGTTCACAGACGGACGTTTTTTCTTTTTTGACTCCACTTTGGTCCCTTTCTCAGGATTAATACCAAAGAAGCACCTTGTAAGACAATAAAAAACTAGGTTAGGTGTAGCACAAAATCCATTTCAAACAACCTTACTTCAGCTTAGAACTGGGGTTATAAAATTTCACAGATCACATCTTTTCAATCTTTTAGTATTTTATGTTTTTAGCAAAGATGTTTAAAATTTACCGTTGTAGAAACTCAAAGCTTGACGCCAATTCCACTGGATAATGAATGTTAAAACAGTAGAAGCTTCCAAACATCATGGAAAGGGCAGCGATGAAGGTGGTAATGCAGTCGTTTACGATGTGTTGATCTATGCTCAGCATAAATATCTTGGCGGCATAACAGGAAGTTCCTATGTAAAAAAAAATACACAGAAATAATGTATATGTTGATACAAATTTTCAAATACAGTTTACCCATGTAATAGAAAAATAAAATGGATAACAATTAAAAAGGCCTCTTTATCCAATAAGAGAAGATATAAGACATTAAATTTTGGACAAACTTGATATATTTGGTTAAATTGTCCAGCTAAACTACAATACTGTTTTTTGTAGTTGCTTTTTACTAAGTGCAAAATAGTAAATCCCATCCCACAAAAGAGACACAGCCTCAACTGCAATAAATAAATTGTAACGCACCACCAACAATAATGCAGGGTGTAACAGGAAGCTGCTCCAGTGTGACTTCTTTAGCAAGGCATGTTTCTTCTGTTAAATGAAACATTTTATCCTCAGGTTCACCAAAATATGCAAGCAGAAGCAGCACCATGTCTTTGATGTCTTCTGAGACACCACCATTCTGTCCTCTGGAAATCTGCACCTATATGAAAGCCTGTTGAACTCGCTGGTTCTTCATACTAACGTCTTTCAGGAAGTCTAGGAGTCTTCTTCCTTTTTTTTCAGCACTGTTGAGAAAGGTATCCTTCAATGGAATGCCCGTAAGTTCCTCAAAGTGAACAGCCATGCCAACTTCCTGATACAACAATGGCCAGTCCTCAAAGAGTTTAACCACAGCAGTGCCCCTGTTAATGTCCTTTCTCTGTGAATAGTATGTTGAACGTATATCTGTTTGTATTTCTTTTGCATTCAGATTTCGTTCCTCGTGCATTCTCTTCATTTTTTGCTGTGTCACTGTTTGACTTTCTGCTGTTTCAGTTAGCGGCATGTATTGCAGTTCCCACTGGATGCACCCATATGTGTCTTGAACTTTAGCTCTGGCTTCAGGAGGAACTTCATCTGTATCACATTCATCACAGGGAGGATCCTGCCTCTTCATTTTTGGAACAATTGGTCTCTTCACATTCTCAATTCAAGCCTGAAGTTGTTTTATCAAGGAATGGTATCCAGTGCCAATAATATCACCCTCAATTATGTCCTGCAGGGAAATTGGATATTTTGCAACCATTGCCTTTGCAATGTCAGTTGTGCTCTTCTTGCTTGGAGATGGGCACACCTTCATCATCTCCTTAACTACAATCCTTATCATTTCCCGTCTTAATCTTGGAGTTGGTCTTTTTCCTCTTTCTAAATCCTGAACCAAAGCTTCAGGTAGCTTTAGCCACGGTATTTTCAAACTGTCGGTCCAATTTGGGTTACCAACAGAAAAGCCAGACCTAGGACAAGGAGAGGAACTGGTGGATGTACCTGGCGAGGAAAAGACTGTCTGACCTGCAGATGCTTCACTGCTTTGCTCTATGGGCAAACAAATAAAACAAAAGTAGAGGTCATTAAATGACATATACATCTACCACCTGCATTTTATAACATATAACACATTATTATCAGTCTTAGCCCTCCGTTCACACCACTTACTATAACCAATTAAATGGTTACTAAGACCTAGTATTGACTCTTTCGGAATAGGCTAATTTCAAGGTAATTATTTACATTATATTACTTACTTTTCTGTGCCCGAGAGCTCACTAATTTCCTTGCTTGGACAGGCTTCAGTAAAGGCAGAAGGTCAGTTTCCTGGACATAATGGAGGTCACTAGGACTTTCGACCCCAAGGGAATTCAAGGTGTCCTCAAGTGAATTCCTAAGGGAAACTGGTAGGTCTGGTAACACTTCAGTTATAGCACATTGTAAGCTGTTTGGAACTGGCTCCATAGTAGCTACTGAAGAGAGGTAAAGAAGATTTGATTGTGCGGTATTTTGTCATATCTTTCATGACAAAAGATGAGACAGTCACAAAGAATTTATGAAATGCAAGATTCACCGCACTTCAGTAAAAAGTAGGATCTTTGCTGGTCACTGGTGCAAACACATATACACAAACTGCCACCCAGAATTTTGTCTACTCTTGACGACATCTCTTTGTAAATACATTTCTTAGACTATCACTCTGCTTTTTTGAACACAACTGTTTTATGTCGAGGATTTTTGCTTTTGACTGCCCCTGGCTGCATTCCTGAAGGGCGAGAAAGAGGAAGCTACCCACAATCCAACCATTAAAAGCTGAAACTGTCTTTAATGAACAACATTTAAATCAAACAAGTAACACGTATGAGCTGGTATGGAACCTTATTAACCTCTGGGTTAAACTGTCATTTAGCTAATAATTTAAAGTATAGTTCAACCCAAAATGAAACATTTGCCATTATCTTCATACCCTCCTGCTGTGACTGGTTCTTTTCTTTAAGACTGAAAAAACAAACAAATAAAATAAACTTGCCCTTTACTTTTTCTAAAAAAGAAAAGCAGATGTTACAGCTGTAAGTACATAATGGCATACATTCATTTTGGGCTGAATAATCCCTTTAAGGCTTCTCACCTGGCTAATAAACTTAACTTATTGACATTATACATTCAAAAACTTAGTTCTCTATGAATCAGGTTCCATAACCCTGGGCTGAAGAACACAGTAAAGTGGTGTTCCGTAATGTAGCAATACACCACCAATGCCTCAAAAATTTGGTTTATGACAGTATGCTGTGCTTCAATGGGATCACCTTGCATCCACTCATCATGTAACATTGTAACGGATAGTAGTTGATCAAATCATCAATATTCAAGCAACGCATCATTTGACCCAGACTTCTCTCAGTATACAAATGGAGCTTTGGCAGGAATTCAGCCACAAACACCTTTGTCAAAAGATAAACATCAGAGTCATTTTTGACAAAAATGACCACAAGTTCACCAAACTCCAAAACATCATCATTCCTGATGATTATAAACTGACCCTTCTTGTAAACCGTTCCTTTAAACTGCATATTCACTGAAACCTTTGTATTTGACTTTGTAAATCCAAATGGTCTAACTGCACTTTTTACAGATTCAGCATAAACCTCAGAGTAAAATGGAGAGGAATGTTTTACTTCCAAAACTGGGGGAAACAAGGATCCAGCAGAAAGATAGGCCTGAAATATTTCATGCCTCTCAGCGAGTGTAAGACACAGATTTTTAAAGTTTTTCAAATGTCGAGCGCATCTTTTAAAATAACTGTGCTTACTTTCAAATCGCATTGTCCACAATCTAATAAGAGGCCCAAATTTCAAAATCAATCCAGGGTAGTGTCTCAGATAATGATGTTTTGGCTTCAATTTAATATCTGGAAACAACATTTTTCTGGATTCCACATACTCCTGAATCAAAACATCTAAGTATGCAATCTGAGATACTGAGATTTTAGGAGCACAAATGAGATCGACTATATCCTTAAGCTGAAGTGTCACTTGCCAGGCATTGTCTTCAGGCTCAGCAATTAAATCACCAATTAAAACTGGCAAGAGCCTTAGAAAAACCCAGTTCTGAATGGCTTGACCCGTAAGCCTGTAACCTTGTGAACTAACTTCACATGGCTTTGTGAGGGCATCAGAACCACTATATTCAAACTGAGAAATGCGTCTGTTCAAAACTAAGTATGTAAACCATTTTTTCTTCTTTATAAAGTACCTCAAGTACAAACAGATATCATAAGAGAGGATGCCTTCAAAAATGTCATGACCAAGACAGGGTGGCAGACCAGGCTGGCAAACATTGCAATGCTTTAAAGAATTGAAGACTGATTTGAATTTTACCCCTTGAACTTCAGATTTCTCATCTTGCAATAAATCAGTGGCAGAATTGTGACTCTCGATGGTTCTCTGTGGCCCAGTTACATTGGGGTCATCGTGAAATTCAGTTCGGGTAATTAAACAGTATCTGCAAAAGTACTCTGACTGACTGAAATTCTCAGTAAACCCCCCTATACAATGAGAGCCCAGATTATCCCCAACAATACAATACACAGTCCCATTAATAACTGCATCTTCAGAAACAGCAATGCCATTTTCTTCTAAGTCTCTCAAATCGAACACCAAGTCAGAAAAAACCTTACCATGGCCAAAATCTTTAAAGTCCTTCTCTCTACATAGCAACACAAGCTTCATGTTATCTACACTGGATCGAAAATGAGGGGGTAAATTAACGAGAGAGAGATACATGGCTAGCACTTTATGCTTCTTTCTTGCAGATCCCAATGGATTCATCACTTCAAATGCGTCTTGATACAAGATTAATTTTGCACATGAAGGATAATCCTGGAAAAACCTGTTGGATTTAAATATCTTGCCATCACTGATATCACAGAAGACATCTGTGGAAGGGTCTTTCTGAGATACTGTTTCATTCCAGAGCTCTGAATCTAGCAAAGATTTCAGTGTTTCTTTCACTGGAACATAATATGCAAATCTCTCTTTTCTGTTCTCGTCTCTTCCTAGATACACTTTCTTAGGTTCTATGTAGTTAAACAGTTTCTTAAATGACTGCGTTCTCGAATGTGATGTTCTCATAGACCCTGAATGGCATGATATGAATAAGTCACTTTGTTTTACTGTATCTAATATTTTTGTAACAACTTCATCTGATAATGAAAGGTCAGCATTAAGCAATGAATTTAATTTACATAGTCTATAGGTCTCTCCTAACTCGTGTATGTTCTGCATCTCTTCCACAATATTCTGAATTGTTGATACTGGTAAAATAAACTGCCCTTGAAGTTTCATGTAAAATAGACATATGTTTCTAAGATACAAATCTGTAAAATTTTCTGATACCTCCATTTCTGTGTCTTCTAAATATGGCTCGCTTGCACTTGCAAAAAAAACAGTTGAGTCAGCTTCAGTTATGCTACTGCATGGCACTTGAGATTGCAAAGGTTTATATGCATCACTGACATGACCAACTGAGCAACGTCTGTGCTTTCTAGACATGTGTGCACTAAATGATGATTTAACAGTAAAAACACCTTTACAACCTTTAATTGGACATTTTACAGTCTGGCCTCCAACAACATGCTCTTTAAGATGTGCCAGAAGATCCGGTAAATGATGGAACTCTCTCTTACACAGTAAAATAGAGCATTTTAAAAGTGTAACTACTGTCTTGTTACTGACCATTTCAAGAGCATTATGATAATGGTGTCTGTAAAAGTGAGATCTGAATGCAGAATATTTTGAGAAGGCCTGCTTGCAAGCTGTTGCAACAAACTTAAAAATGCAGCGTGGGTCATTACGATGAAGCCTGCAATGAAGCACATATCCTTTTAAAGTATGCAAGGACTCACCACAACTTCTGCACATAAACATAACCAAAGCACATGTAACTAATAATATACAGTTATAAGAAATATACTGATAAAGAGCTTAACAATAGGTTACACGAACAAAACAACGATTAGTGTATCCCATTTATCTTGAATTAACCAATTGAAGAAAACACACAAATGCAACCTTTAGGGTTAGACAGAATGTATGAATTACCTAAATGTGAAAAGGAAAAAAAAGCTAAAATAACCATTACAAATTTCGCGGCATGGCAATTTGCATCACGTTGTTTGGCTACATTAACAAATACACACCACAGTATTCAAAACTGCTCAAAAGTAGACTATAACCCTGAAAAGAATTATTATAGAAATTATAAACATCAATAAATCGGACTGCCACACATGATAATACTCACTTTCACTACTTTTCCTCGACACTCTCAAATCGTATTTTCATATACAGAAGGAATATGTAATGGCGCTGCTAAAATGGAATACGCGACAGAAAATTAGATTTTTCAAAATAAATACGCTGGTGACAAAACACTTGGTTTACTTTGTATATCAATTTTAAACTACTAACTATGGCGACAGTTAACGAAGTAAACTAAATATCATACTATATTATTTCTCAAAGTCATGAAAACACTAGAAAGACTAATACACCAGTCTTCATCACTTTAGCACAAAATCACAACTTATTTTTTAACGAGGACCGAATTGAACACAGGTGAATTAGAAAAGGCAAAGCATAAAAATAAAACACGCCCTGATGTCTAACTTAATAAATGACCACGTTTTCTACTTAATAAAATAACTAATCGTATCAAACGTTACCATCCAAAGCACACTCACCGAAAGATTTGAAAAAAAAATCTAGAACATTCGACTTCTAAACTGTGCACGTCATGTACAAGCAAGCGCTGTGACCAATCATTTCCAACTGAAGGTAAATAACCGTAATATATCAGTATACGGTATGCTGCATATTTTGAAGGTAGAAACATGTCGATTGTACAGAATTTTCCTGCAAAAAATAATGAAATGTATTGTTTAAGATATACAGGTAATTTTCAGTTGAATATAAGGTCATTTTCATTTTTTCAGAAACGGTATTTTACTTTCACCATTCACTGTGTTTTTACCGTTGAATTTACGGACATTTTTTACAGTGTATGATACTGCAATATAACTGTACAATACTGTATTATGAAATTACAGTGTAATACTGTAAATGTTAACTACAGCAGCTTCAGTGTAAAAGTACAGTAGGTGGCTGGCAACTCAGCTGCCAGTATTTTACTGTAAAATTACAAGGAAATTTTTACTGTAAAATTACATGAGAAAATGTTAGTTTTAAAACTGTATTTTCTACAGTTATGTATTGTATTTTTACAGTGATCATGCTGTGAATACCATTTTATAGTGTCACTACAACATTGATAAGAACATTATATTGCAATATTTACTGACAGATTAGTTTAAATGTAAACAAATAATGCTTCTTTCATGTGAGACATTCCAATAAACATTTATTTTTAAGATCTTGATTAGCTTTTTACATTACCAGTTTTTTATTTGTTAGCAGTCTTTCATTATTTCAGATAAACACAAATAGTTGCAACAGAGGTGGGAAACACTCATGGCAATAAACATAGTGCAGCCTTCAGTACTAAATTTAAGAGTACTAGATATATTTATGGCAAAGAAGTGGGTGTCAGAAAGGGGGGGAAAACAAGAGGCCTGGAATGAGGCTGAGGAAGTCGTCACAGATGGGCTTCATTGCAAGTAGCTTTTCCCCCCATTTTCCTAATTACAGGGTGGTCCACATCTAATTATGCAACTGTTTGACTGACAACCGTCTCCCCGCCATTTTGGAATGCAGGGCAGGTGCTGCCATCTATCGGCAACAAAAAGAATTTTAAGTGAAATCTCTGTGCAGGGCAGGTGCTGTGAATTCTCTATGTAATAAACTTAGTAAGTTATAGCGTAATGAAAATTGCATAATTAGATCTGGACCACCCTATAGAAAGAGATAAACATTGTAAAATGTTAAAGCTGTAGGTCCATAGCTATTCAGTACACCAGAACCAGGCAGCAAATCTTGCATGACAGTGTGACCCCTTTCAAGCCGAACCTTGAAAGACTGCCCTACTACCTCTTTAATTGAATCATACTTTTAGACTATGAGTGATACGGGAAGACATGGTCATTGATATTCATCAGAATGTCTACCAAAGATGAGGGGTGACTGAGGGTTTGTTTGCATAAGATGGCTACAGCACAAAGGCAGCAGTACTATAGAATACTTTGGAGGAACCATGTAACCCAGACAGGGGTCTTATTAGGTTCAGGTTTACCCTACAGAACAATCTTTGTCTCGATGCATGCTCAATAATCCAGGTAAGGAAATCCTAGGAATTTGATTCTGTTCATCTGGACATATTTCAGACAAGAACAGCTTAGGCGTTGTGAAATCTTCACTTGGTTATCAATCCTCTACAGTCTTACTATACTTAAAAATGATTACAAAAACGATTTTTAGTCAAGAAGCGAGGACTTTACTGAAAATCAATGTGTTGTTCCACTTCAGGGAACTTTGTGATGCGATGACAAACCACTTCTATTGCACATAAAATTCTGCAAAAGCAGCTTTTAAGGGATACTAAAGTCCTGTATATAAAACTGTACTTAACAATTCGTGATAGATACTTGTGGAATTCAATGCCACCCGTTATGCAAAGCCTCGCGTAAGTCTGAGCAAAGGTGTACTATATAACAAAATATTACTCTAATGATAATTATTTTTTCCTCACTTAAGGTACTTAAGTGCACACAACTAAAGAGCTCAAAATTCTTTTACGTACTGGAGACTCGGGAGATAACTCAAAAGCATCAGCACATTCTATGTAGGATGTTCCCCAGGTACATACAGACCTTTTAAGAAGACGAACACGCACTCCCACACCTCTTAACCACCACACGCCCCCTCCCCCCCCCCCCCCCCCAGAACCACCCAACTTATTTTGTGAACCGGAGCGCATCGCAGTTACTGACTAAACTCCCAGTAAAGTCAACCGCGACCAAATGTCTTTACGAGCGCCCACGTTGTTTTATTAGTGTTCTTCCTTCGGACTTAAAACGGACTTAGTGCAAACACTAATTGGTGCTACACTTGTGCAGCTTGATGGTGGAAAGTGACATTAAATTTGAACTGGAAGAGACAACGATATGTGATTTCACTAAACATCTGCTTTCTATACAAGGGAAGACTGTATGGTCCCTCAAACTGAATTCACGGACAACACTTTATTTTTTTCGTCTACGTTTTTACTAAAAAATAAGTTACAATTGCAGCGTGAAAATGCAGGACTACGACAAACTCACGTCATTCTTGGGTGACTGGGGTCCCTTCCAGATGGCGATCTTCTTTCTCCTTAGCCTGACCGCTGTCCCTAACGGCTACATGGGGCTGTCCGTGGTATTCCTGGCAGACACGCCACCACATTTCTGCCGAGCGCGCTCTGGTAATGGCAGCGGATCGCCTATTAATGCCTCACTGATCTCCTCAAAACTGATAGATGGGTCATCAGCTCTCGGCAGCTGCACCCGACTAAAGTGGACAGGCGAAGGTCAGGTGAACGAAACGGAGGAATGTCTGGACGGCTGGGAGTTTGGAAAAGAAAGATACGCGTCCACTATTGTAACCGAGGTAAGGAGTTCCACGCATTGCTCCAGTTTTTGTTTCTAGAGTCATACGTCTATTTTCGCCTACTGTTTACTGATGCAATCTCAGTGCTTCATTATTTAAAAAATGTTCTGTTATTCTCACTTTATAGTCCCTAACGTGGTCAGTAAAGTAGGTGCAATTAAAATTTATGATTCAATGAAAATGTGAATCCCCATCGAATCGCACGCTCTCGCATATTCGAAAGCTCTACTCATGTGCACAAAGTACAATCGACTTGCTTTCCCAAGGCATACAAAGTTTTCACAATACCTGTGGGCTTTCAGACAACGGAAGAATGCATCTCGTGATCCTGACCTCAGAAAAACCAAAATAACAAACTTTGTCCAGATGAACAGAATCAAATTTCTAGGAACCAAAATAACACTTTCATATAACGATTTTTTTCCCAGACACCGTTCCCCCAGAGCAGCGTTTCAAAGTATGTAATAAGACAGGGAAATTGACATTATTTTTCACTGAGACCTGACATAAATCCGAGGTATACTCAGTTTTCAACGAGTCCTGCCCTCCTGGCTACACCTACCTTGAAAAGGCCCGCAGCTCTGGATGTGGCGGTTCATCGAATTGATTTGCAATTATCACTTCTCCCCCATCCTAAATTCTCAACTTTTGAATGCCTGGCAATAAATTGCAAGCATCCACTTTTTATAACAATACTTCTTATTTACCGACCACCAAAACAACACCCCGATTTCATTACAGACATGAATGAGCTGCTCTCATCTTTCTGTACAACATCATCAAATGTACTGATTCTTGGAGATCTGAACATTCATGTGGACACTCCCTGTAATTATTCTGCTGCTCAGCTCTTAGAGCTCCTGGACTGCCTAAATCTGAGGCAACTTGTCGAGGTCCCCACTCACAACAAGGGCCATACCCTCAATTTAGTCATTACTGATTCAGTCCTCATCTCAGACCTCCAAGTACTTGATCTAGGTGTTTCCGATCACAAAATTGTCTCAATGGATTTACCCACATATTCACTATACTCTAAACCACAGCGAAGTGTATCCGCTTCAGGAATCTGAAAAAAATAAATTTGACTGATTTAAATGCTGACATCAAGAACTTCTCCTTTGCTCCCCACCTTTCTTCTGTCAGTGAATTAGTCGATTACTACAACAATGGGCTCCACAACATCCTTGAGACCCATGCCCCAGTTAAATCACGAGTGGTCTCTTTTGTAAAATCTGTCCCGGGGTTTACAAGTGAGCTTCGACAGATGAAAACAGCTGGGCAAGCCCTCGAGCAGCGTTTTGTTGCAACCAGTTCAACAGTCCACAAATTAGCTTATCGGGAACACCAAAAAAACTACTCCAGGGCACTGACCACTGCCAGATCTCAATACTATTCAAATTTAATCAACAACAGACCTGGAAATTCCAAACAACTTTTTTTCTGTGATAAACCATTTACTCAATCCTCACACCTACGCCTGTAATAATTTCACAGAGGAGCAGTGCAATAATTTAATTGAATATTTCAACTCTAAAGTGGACAGCATCCGCTCCTCATTGTCTGCCTCCAGCCTTCCATCGCTGGATGTTTCTATATCAGAGCCAATGGGCTGCCTTTCCCAGTTCCTCTGTACCACAGTTAAAGAAGTTGAGGACATCATACAGAGGATGAGGCCTTCAACATGTTCATTGGACCCTTTTCCAACTCCTCTGATAAAAGCTAATGTATCAGATATAAGCCCTCTTATTGCTGACATCATTAATCACTCTCTCCAGAACGGCTTAGTCCCACTGGCTTTGAAAATTGCAAAAATTAGACCTCATTTAAAAAAATCCTCCTTGGATCCTGAAGTGATAGCAAACTATCGTCCAATCTCCAACCTTCCATTTTTGTCTAAAGTTTTGGAAAAGGTTGTTTTGATTCAGTTTCAGGATCACCTCAAAAAATTCAATCTGTTTGAAAAATTTCAGTCTGGTTTCCGAACTTCTCACAGCACAGAGACAGCCTTGGTCAGAGTCACCAATGACCTCCTGATGGCTGCTGACCAGGGATCTCCATCACTCCTTATCCTCCTGGACCTTACAGCTGCATTTGATATGGTAGATCATAATATTCTCCATCATCTTCACTATACAATTGGACTTTCTGGCATTGCTTTCGAGTGGTTCAAGTCCTATCTTACAGACAGGACTGAGTATGTGGCCTTGGGGGATGCTAAATCTCATACCCACACTGTCACCTGTGGAGTTCCACAAGGATCAGTCCTTGGGTCGACCCTCTTTAATATCTATATACTACCCCTGGGTCACATCATCCGCAAGCATGGAGTTTCATTCCATTGCTATGCCGATGATGCGCAGCTCTATGTGAGACTGGATTTGACTTCTCTTACACCTCCATCAACTTTTTCCTCTTGCTTGGATGAGATTGAGGCCTGGATGTCCAAGAACTTCCTCAAGCTGAACAGCACCAAAACTGAAGCTCTTTAAATTGGCACTCAACCCCCCCCCACCCATCAACTTTGTTCCTCTGTAAATTGTATTTCCTTTTCTGACCGTACCATTACCCTCTACCCTTCTGTTACAAATCTGGGTGTCAAGTTAGACTCCAATCTGTCATTTGATATACATATCCATTGCCTTTGTAAAATTGCATTCTTTCATCTCTGAAACATAGCCAAACTCCGTCTCTACCTCTCCCTCTGTGATGCTGAAAAGCTGGTTCATGCCTTTGTCTCATCCAGACTGGACTACAGTAATCCCTCGCTATATCGCACTTCGACTTTCGCGGCTTCACTCTATCGCGGATTTTATATGTAAGCATATTTAAATATATATCACAGATTTTTTTGATGGTTCATGGGTTTCAGTGGACAATGGGTCTTTTAATTTCTGGTACATGCTTCCTCAGTTGGTTTGCCCAGTTGATTTCATACAAGGGACGCTATTGGCAGATGGCTGAGAAGCTACCCAATCAGAGCACGTATTACATATTAAATAAAACTCCTCAAATATATTGTGAGCAGGGGGGCTGTTCGCACCTCTAGAGGATACGGACGCTCCTCAAAAAATACTGAAAGACTACCTACACATTGCTCCCTTCCTTGCTGTGCTTACTTGTGGCTGTTTTTTTTGCGCGATATGCTTCCCGCCCAGTGCTTCGCAAACTTAAAAGCCGAAAGAGCACCTACTGATTTTTGATAGTTTGCTTTTCTCTCTCTCTCTCTCTTGCTCTGACATTCTCTGCTCCTGACGGAGGGGGTTTGAGCAGGGGGGCTGTTCGCACCCCTAGAGGATACGGATGCTCGTCTAATAAATGATGAAAGACTACCTTCACATTGCTCCCTTCCTTGCTGGGCTAACTTGCGGCTGCTTTGTCAAGCGATATGCTTCCCGCACGGTGCCTCGCATACTTAAAAGCTCGAACAGCACCTATCAGTCTTTGATTGTTTGCTTTTCTCTCTCTCTCTCTCTCTGACATTCTCTGCTCCTGATGCGCACTCCTTTGAAGAGGAAGATATGGTTGCATTCTTTTAATTGTGAGTCAGAACTGTCATCTCTGTCTTGTCATGGAGCACAGTTTAAACTTTTGAAAAAGAGACAAATGTTTGTTTGTAGTGTTTGAATAAAGTTCCTGTCTCTCTACAACCTCCTGTGTTTCTGTGCAAATCTGTGACCAAAGCGTGACAATATAAAAATAACCATATAAACATATGATTTTTACTTTGCGGAATTTCACCTTTCTCGGGGGGCTCTGAAACACAACCCCTGCGATGGAGGAGGGATCACTGTATTGTAATGCACTCCTCATCGGGAAACCCAACAAGAGCCTTTCAAAAGCTCCAACAAATTCAAAATAGTGCTGCAAGAATCCTGATGAGGATGCGGAAATATGAACATATCTCACTAATCCTTTGGTCACTTCATTGGCTCCCTATCCATCTCCGTATCGAATACAAACTCTGTTTGTTTACTCACCAGTGTATCCATGGAAATGCTCCACAATATCTTAAAGAACTCCTTATATTACAATCCACTACAAGAAACCTTCGTTTTACAAATACCCACTGCCTTTGCTCCCCTGTGACCAAACTTCATACAATGGGAGACCGAGCCTTTGCAGCCACTGCTCCACGGCTCTGGAATGCCCTACCAGAGAGCCTAAGAACACAGCAGATTGTGGGCTGTTTTAAAAAACAGCTAAAGACTTTTCTATTTAGGAAAGCATATTAACAAGAATGCTATAATTATTGTTGTTTTATCTGTGTTTTTATTTTGCCTTGCCTTTGTTTAATTTTTTTATGTTGCACTTTGAGATTTACTGCTAATATAAAGTGACCCTATAAATAAAATGCATTATTCTTCTTATTATTATTATAAGAGTAAAATCCTCACAAGTATAGATAGCGTCATCTGATCAGTGCAACATCACTTCTAAATGAGACGAATAAAAGGGGAATCTTGGGGTCGCCGATTGAATACCAACGCACCTGGACTATCTCGTGCGTGCATGACACTGGCATGGAAAACGTAACAGTACAGTACACTTAATGCTCTAACCCTCTCTCAACGCAACCCCTGCAACGATAACTCAAAACTGCTCAGGCCTTAATTCTCCGATTGCAACGGTCCATTCGTTTGGTTCTCTGATGAGGACCCATAAAGTTGAATATTACTGGCAGATTGTTTGAACACTGCATAGCCTGTTACAGCAAGTCTGGCTATTTTGCTACACAAATTTTGATATTACTGTGACTAACTGCTTGGAGCCATTATATTGATTTGCATATTTATCTGCATTAGCGAATAAACATCCACTTTGTATATACAAAATGTGCCATTTAAGTTTGTAAATTGCAAATGATGATAAAAAAAAAATCGTGATGAAAAAGTTTTTATGACCCTGCAACCTATTATGTTGCTCGGAGCAGGACCTCCCAAGGCAAATTCACAGCCCCATATTATGCAGATCTACACATATACTAAAAAAAAAGAGTACCTCACCAGTTATGGGGTTACCGGGGTCTCCTCCAGGCAAGCATCTAATCTGGTGATATGCAAAATGATTCTTTTTAGTGATTTGATTAATTTTATTCACTTCACCAAAATGATTCGAATTTTTGAACCACTGATTCCTTCACTTCAAAAACAACAACAAGCTATATTCTACTCTAGAATAGTATAACAGTGTAACAACTTTAACCCCCAAAAATATAAAAATTATAAAAACCAAGCAACAAAATAAGTAATTCACATATAATAATAATAATACTGTAACGATCTGGGAAAGAAATGCCACTGAGGCAGTGTGTTCTAAAAAATTTAAAAAGAAAAGGGGGGGCAGCACAGAGTGCTGTGGAGAGGGGTAGGCAGAGGAGACACAACTGCCACTCTTAATATGCAGCCTCTGGGGTGCTGGGGAGGAGGGACTTTGGAAAGGAGGTTCAATGAGAGTGTGTTTGACTCGGTCTTGTGGGGTGGTTTTTTTTTTGTTCAAGGTTTATTTGCTTGCTTGGGAAAGGATACTACATTGGTGTCAGAAGCGGGACGAGGCATCCCATTTAGACGGCTGTTACAAGAAACAGAGGACGTGAAAATGGCTGGCGAAGAATTTCCCCCTCCACCCTGGTGGGTACTCCAGTGCAAAGAAGAACCTGCGAACAAACATGAAGAACCGAGAGGCGCGAGGGAAAGGCTCGATTTACCAAAGTTGAAACCAGGGTGGGCAGCTTGGAAGCCTTTTGGAACAGGTTCGGAGTTGTTGCAGAGACGAATAGGTGGGGGGTCAAGGATAGAGCAGTGAAATTGGTGACAGCATTGGAAGGGGAGGCTTTGAAAACCCTTGAGGATGTTCCGCGGGAAGATATAACGGACTTAGGACTGCTTTTGAAGGCCCTTGAGCGTCGTTTCTGTCGGACAGAAACCATTTTAAGACCGTAAAGGCAACTGCACGAATGAACTCGGAGGCCTTAAGAACGTCTAGGAATGTTTGGCGTGGAAGTGCAGGGACTGGTGGGGCGAGCCTATGCACATTTTCTCCACGGGGTCCAGGACGAATTGGCACGTAATGCATTTTTCCGTCGAATTGAGCCTAAAGCGCTGCACCGCCGCTCAACTTACCCAACCAGAAACTCTAGAAGAGGCGCTCAAGTGTGCTGTAGAGTTCGAATTGGTATGTGAGGGGGAATCGGCCTATACGGAGGGTCGTGAGAGGGAGCGGGAAAGGATGTACCAGCAGCCGTCACGCGACCATGTGTTGTGCCTGGGAGAGGAACCGTCAGGAAGAACTCCCCCGGTGGAGCTAAACCTTGTGAGAATATCAACTTCGGCCCCTACACCCCCTACTTGCTGGCGCTGTGGCCAACCTGGGCACCTTCATCAATTTTGTCCTTTCCGTCCAGCAACTATTCTTATTCTGAGCTGCAGAGAAATGCCGGGAAACGGTCAGGGTTCGGAGTAGGCGGGATGTTTCCAGACCCTTTAGTAGTCCCGCTGCAACCGACACCAAATGCAGGCCAGGACAAGTCGGTGATCCCTGTGGGACAGCTAGGCTGGGGAGATTATTGTCATTTGCCTATCCGAATTTGGGAGACTGATGTGCAGGCTTTGATAGATACCGGGGCTACGTCTACTGTAGTGTGACGTGATCTGCTACCTAAAAACTGCTCCCTACAAGCCATTCCCGGCCAATTCATTACACCACCACTCTTCTAAGAATAGGAGGACACATTTGGACATTCCCTGTTTGGGTTGAAAAATTAGAGACGCTTGCAACTTTAGACTTTTTGACTAAAACCCAGGCTCAGATTGACTTGCCCTGTCAATTGATGGGCTGTCAGCTTCAGTCGGGACCACCTGGGAGCCTCCCCCGCACTATAATGGTGGGCGATGGAACAATTCTCTGGAAGGCCTCTGGGAAAGAAGCTTCCAGGGATTAAAGGAACCTCAGCAACAATGACTTAAGGATGTATTTGAGGAATTCTGAGACTGTTTCGCCACCTCCTCTAAGGACATTGGCCGAACTCACCTCGTCCAGTACCACATCAACACGGGAGATGCGCGCCTGATCAAACAACATCTGCGGCGCATTCCCCTGGCATGACAGATCGAGGCAGATCGGTTGGTACTTGAGATGTTGAATTCTGGAATTATCGAGCCATCAGATTCTCCTTGGTGCTCCTCTGTTGTTTTGGATAAAATAAATCAGGAGAATGGCGTTTTTGTGTTGAATGTAGTTATGTGAAAAGATTCGTATCCGCTTCCTAGAATCGATGAGGCCCTTGATCTGGTGTC